>NW_024034142.1:0-6339 GCF_002237135.1 Teleopsis dalmanni | reverse complement strand
TCAGCAAAAATTCACTCAAGTTGAGACGAAGAAGACGTAATAGCTGACGAGTTACGAAGAAGACAACAAAAAAAAAAACAAAAAAATATAAAAAACAATATGAAAAACCGACAATATATAATCGAACGTACGAACGAAAGACAAGACGTCAAGCTTTCTTTAGCTATTTTACTTGAGTTTATTTCTTTTAAATATTTTTTGCATTTACTTATTTATTAAATTTTTTTTAAATTCTGTTTTTAATAAACTTAGGAAAGTTAAAAATTAACCGAAACGTCTTGTTAAACACTTCAACGACGACGACGACAATGAATCAACCAGGCAAAATTTGTAGCAAATGTTTACTTGTTTCTCCTTTACTTGCTTTTATTTTTTATATTTTTTGCTTTTTCACAATCGTAGCAAGTTAGAGGCAGACTGAAATATACGACTGCTTGTATCGGAGCAGAAGAGAAATATGAAATTTTTTTTGCACTACCGACAATAGAATTTAATGCGCTCTCATCGCTCTTTACACAGAATCTACACAATTTCACGCCCAACCAACCAACTAACCAACCACCTTATATGATTAATAATTTTGACCTTGGGCATTGAAAAATATATGCCGGTAGATTAAACGTAAAACTCTTTACGACAAAGATTTTATTTACAAACATATATACATACATGTGAACATATGTATATAAGCATACATATGTTTACTTGTGTATAAAGAAAGGTGATAAATTTTTGAAGATTATAAGCAAATATATATAAAAATATAAATTTGGAATATAAGAAAGATAAAATTTGATAAACTCCATCTCGAAAATATATTAGCGGTTGAGTAGGTTCTTTGGGCGTTTCATTGTTCTGCTAGTCCGATTCATGTTTAAATCTTTATTTCACAGTTACGTTTGAATTATGATAAACCAAAATGTCAGTAATAAATTCGACAGTTTCAAGATGCAGATAACGACACGAGCACCACTCAATTATGGTAAATGCAACAAAATTTTTTAATCGTGAATAACAGTAAATAGCAATGCAAAAATGTTACAATATTTTTTCAATGTTACAACAAAACTTTATAGACAATGTCACGGTCAATTACGCTACTCGTCTCGTATTTCGACAACAGAAATTATTTTCAAATAATTCCTTATGCAAATAATGCAAAATTGTTATATTATTCTGTTTAATGAATTATTATTATTTAGACATATTGAATTAATTGCTGCAAGTTAATTGCTAGACTCATTAAATTTGATGAATGTTACCAATATATGAATGAGCTACAATTCAGTTTGAGCAATGAAGCGTAAACGAAACATTGGACCACTAATTTTAAACAGCAAAAAACACAAGCGCAAAAAAAGATTTAATGAAATAAGTGTTATTTAACACTTACTTTGTGCTCAATGGTCGTTTGTAGATTCTTATCCAAATGCACCTTTATATATAATTTGGGTGCCATCCAATTTGGCACGAATACGTTTGCCTACGATCTCTGCTGAAAACACTAAATCTTCTAAAATAAAATACACAGCAGTTAAACTACGCGAACGGATTATTGCACCGTCTTGTTTTTACGAAAACTTTGTAGTTACTCGTTCACTATCTAAGTCTTTACGGTGCTGATATAACTCTTCCTCTTCAAGTGGTCCTTGCAAACCCTTATGAAATATATTTCTCATCCACCAGAAACTCCATCTCGAAAATATATTAGCGGTTGAGTAGGGATTCTTTGGGCGTTCAATTTTTCTTCTAGTCCGATTGATGTTAAATTTCTTTATTTACAGTTACGTTTGATTATGATAAACCAAAAATGTAGTAATAAATTCGAAGTTCAAGAAATGAAGATAACCGACACGAGCACCACTCAATATGGTAAATGCAACAAAAATTTTTTAAATCGTGAATAACAGTAAATAGCAATGCAAAAAATTTACAACACTTTTTCAATGTTACAAAAAAACTTTATAGACAATGTACGATAATTACGCGTACTCGTTCTCGTATTCGTACAACAGAAATTATTTTCAAATAATTCCTTATGCAAATCATGCAAAATTGTTATATTATTCTGTTTAATGAATTATTATTATTTAGACATATTGAATTAATTGCTGCAAGTTAATTGCTAGACTCATTAAATTGATGGAATGTTACAATTCATAATGAGTACAATTCAGTTGAGCAATCGAAGCGTAAAACGAAACATTGGTACACTAATGTTTAACAGCAAACCACAGTCAAAAAAGATTTTATGGAAATAGTGTTATTTACACTTACTTTGTGGCTCAATGGTCGTTTGTTAGACTTCTTATCACATGAACCTTTATAATTTGGTGCCACCACTTTGGCACGAATACTTTGCCCTACGATCTCTGCTGGAAACACAAATCTTTCAAAATAAAATACACGCAGTAAACTACGCGAACGGATTATTGCACCGTCTTGTTTTTACGAAAACTTTGTAGTTACTCGTTCACTATCTAAGTCTTTACAGTGCTGATATAACTCTTCCTCTTCAAGTGGTCCTTGCAAACCCTTATGAAATATTTTTCTCATCCACCAGAAACTCCATCTCGAAAATATATTACCGGTTGAGTAGGGATTCTTTGGGCGTTCAATTTTTCTTCTAGTCCGATTCATGTTAAATTTCTTTATTTACAGTTACGTTTGGTTATGATAAACCAAAAATGTAGTAATAAATTCGAAGTTCAAGAAATGAAGATAACCGACACGAGCACCACTCAATATGGTGAATGCAACAAAAATTTTTTAAATCGTGAATAACAGTAAATAGCAATGCAAAAAATTTACAATATTTTTTCAATGTTACAACAAAACTTTATAGACAATGTACGGTAATTATGCGTACTCGTTCTCGTATTCGTACAACAGAAATTATTTTCAAATAATTCCTTATCCTTATGCAAATCATGCAAAATTGTTATATTATTCTGTTTAATGAATTATTATTATTAAGACATATTGAATTAATTGCTGCAAGTTAATTGCTACACTCATTAAATTTGATGAATGTTACCAATATATGAATAAGCTACAATTCAGTTTGAGCAATGAAGCGTAAACGAAACATTGGACCACTAATTTTAAACAGCAAAAAACACAAGCGCAAAAAAAGATTTAATGAAATAAGTGTTATTTAACACTTACTTTGTGCTCAATGGTCGTTTGTAGATTCTTATCCAAATGCACCTTTATATATAATTTGGGTGCCATCCAATTTGGCACGAATACGTTTGCCTACGATCTCTGCTGAAAACACTAAATCTTCTAAAATAAAATACACAGCAGTTAAACTACGCGAACGGATTATTGCACCGTCTTGTTTTTACGAAAACTTTGTAGTTACTCGTTCACTATCTAAGTCTTTACGGTGCTGATATAACTCTTCCTCTTCAAGTGGTCCTTGCAAACCCTTATGAAATATTTTTCTCATCCACCAGAAACTCCATCTCGAAAATATATTACCGGTTGAGTAGGGATTCTTTGGGCGTTCAATTTTTCTTCTAGTCCGATTCATGTTAAATTTCTTTATTTACAGTTACGTTTGGTTATGATAAACCAAAAATGTAGTAATAAATTCGAATTTCAAGAAATGAAGATACCGACCGAGCACCACTCATAATGGTAAATGCAACAAAAATTTTTTAAATAGTGAATAACAGTAAATAGCAATGCAAAAAATTTACAATATTTTTTCAATGTTACAACAAAACTTTATAGACAATGTACGGTAATTATGCGTACTCGTTCTCGTATTCGTACAACAGAAATTATTTTCAAATAATTCCTTATCCTTATGCAAATCATGCAAAATTGTTATATTATTCTGTTTAATGAATTATTATTATTAAGACATATTGAATTAATTGCTGCAAGTTAATTGCTACACTCATTAAATTTGATGAATGTTACCAATATATGAATAAGCTACAATTCAGTTTGAGCAATGAAGCGTAAACGAAACATTGGACCACTAATTTTAAACAGCAAAAAACACAAGTGCAAAAAAAGATTTAATGAAATAAGTGTTATTTAACACTTACTTTGTGCTCAATGGTCGTTTGTAGATTCTTATCCAAATGCACCTTTATAATTTGGGTGCCATCAAATTTGGCACGAATACGTTTGCCTACGATCTCTGCTGGAAACACTAAATCTTCTAAAATAAAATACACAGCAGTTAAACTACGCGAACGGATTATTGCACCGTCTTGTTTTTACGAAAACTTTGTAGTTACTCGTTCACTATCTAAGTCTTTACGGTGCTGATATAACTCTTCCTCTTCAAGTGGTCCTTGCAAACCCTTATGAAATATATTTCTCATCCACCAGAAACTCCATCTCGAAAATATATTAGCGGTTGAGTAGGGATTCTTTGGGCGTTCAATTTTTCTTCTAGTCCGATTGATGTTAAATTTCTTTATTTACAGTTACGTTTGATTATGATAAACCAAAAATGTAGTAATAAATTCGAAGTTCAAGAAATGAAGATAACCGACACGAGCACCACTCAATATGGTAAATGCAACAAAAATTTTTTAAATCGTGAATAACAGTAAATAGCAATGCAAAAAATTTACAATACTTTTTCAATGTTACAACAAAACTTTATAGACAATGTACGGTAATTACGCGTACTCGTTCTCGTATTCGTACAACAGAAATTATTTTCAAATAATTCCTTATCCTTATGCAAATGATGCAAAATTGTTATATTATTCTGTTTAATGAATTATTATTATTTAGACATATTGAATTAAGAGAATGTTTTTATTTAATTTGTATGTTTCGTATTTTTTTTCATAGTAATGAGAAATTTTTATTGTGATCAGAATAAAAAAAACACTAAACAAAAACTAATGTTATACAAAATAGATAATAAAAAAAATAATTACTAAAGCTTTTACGCACGTGTGCAAATGTAAACAAAAGAAACTTTTAATAGATGTTAATGATTGGGTTTAATAAAACTAAAAACTTTTTTTAAATGTAATATACTCTTTAAACATTCTGCACATATTTAAGTATTTTGAGAAATGTGACAACATTGCATTTATGATGAAATCCATCAAATTATGTTTGTGTATGTTTATGAGAGAACAAATAGTAGAATGAATAAAAATTAAACAAGAAAATATATTTTCTACAGTATAAGGTAAATGCATACGTAGAAACACACATATATATGATACATATGCATACAGAGAAAAATCACGGAAAAGTAAATAAAGTTTCGGAAAGTAAATTTATAGAAGACAAAAAAAAACAAAAAAAAAACATTTAAAAATATTAGCTACAAAAAAAATAAATTTAAAAGCGACGACAAAAAATTAAATTATATTTTATAATCAAAACTAAGTTTTGTTTTATATTACGCGTACCTTATCTAAAAGTTGCAGAAAGTAATTTGGCTCCAGCCAGCAGCTTCAGCAAAAATTCACTCAAGTTGAGACGAAGAAGACGTAATAGCGCTGACGATTTACGAAGAAGACAACAAAAGCGAGGAACAGTTAAAACCTCATAAAAAAACAATATGAAAAACCGACAATATATAATCGAACGTACGAACGAAAGACAAGACGTCAAACTTTCTTTAGCTATTTTACTTGAGTTTATTTCTTTTAAATATTTTTTGCATTTACTTATTTATTAAATTTTTTTTAAATTCTGTTTTTAATAAACTTAGGAAAGTTAAAAATTTACCGAAACGTCTTGTTAAACACTTTAACGACGACGACGACGACGACGACGACATGGAATCAACCAGGCAAAATTTGTAGCAGATGTTTACTTGTTTCTCCTTTACTTGCTTTTATTTTTTATATTTTTTGCTTTTTCTTAATACAACAATATTTTAACTTTATAATTTTTTAAATAAGATTCGACTTTTCGAACAAAAAAAAATTCCAGCACACGTTCACAATCGTAGCAAGTTAGAGGCAGACTGAAATATACGACTGCTTGTATCGGAGCAGAAGAGAAATATGAAATTTTTTTTTGCACTACCGACAATAGAATTTAATGCGCTCTCATCGCTCTTTACACAGAATCTACACAATTTCACGCCCAACCAACCAACTAACCAACCACCTTATATGATTAATAATTTTGACCTTAGGCATTGAAAAATATATGCCGGTAGATTAAATGTAAAACTCTTTACGACAAAGATTTTATTTACAAACATATATACATACATGTGAACATATGTATATAAGCATACATATGTTTACTTGTGTATAAAGAAAGGTGATAAATTTTTGAAGATTATAAGCAAATATACATAAAAATATAAATTTGGAATATAAGAAAGATAAA
>NW_024034140.1:0-6347 GCF_002237135.1 Teleopsis dalmanni | reverse complement strand
TATTATTAATATTATTCTTTCATTTTTAATATTATTCTATTATTATTATTATTATTATTATTAATTATCTATTACTGTTATTATTTTGTCATTATTATTATTAGTCTATTATTATTATTATTATAATTATTACTATTTTTTATTATTCTATTGCTATTATAATCTTATTATATGTATTATAATTATAATTATTATATTTATTAGTTATTATTAATTAGTTATTATAATTATATAATATAATTATTATAATCTATTATTATTATTCTATCGTTATTATTATTCTATTATTATTATTATTCAATTACTATTATTATTCTATTATTTTTATTATTCTATTATTACTATTTTATAGTTATTATTATTATTCTATTATTATTATTATTCTATTGTTATTATTATTATTTTATTGTTTTTATTATTCTTTCACTATTATTATTATTCAATTATTATGATAATTCTTTTATTATTATTCTATTATTATTATTACTATTATTTTTAATATAATATACTATTATTATTAATCTATTATTGTTATTATCTTATCATTATTATTATTATTCAATTATTATTATTCCATTATTATTATCACAATTTTTTTATTATTCTATTGTTATTATAATCTTATTAAATATATTATAGTTATAATTTTTTTATTTATTAGTTATTATTAATTAGTTATTATAATTATATAATATAATTATTGTAATATATTATTAATATTATTTTTCTATTGTTATTATTATTCTGTTATTATTATTATTGTATTGTTATTATTATTTTATTTTTATTATTATTTCATTATTATTATAATTACTATTTTATTATTCTTCTACTATTATTACTAATATTCTCTTTTTATTATTATTATTCTATTATTATTATTATTATTCTATTATTATTATTATTATTCTTAATGTTCTTTTATTATTATTATTATTCCCTTATTATTTTTAATATATTGTTGTTATTATTTTATTATTATTATTATTTTTATTTTATTATTATTATTATTATTATTATTATTATTATTTTATTTTATTATTATTATTTTATTATTATATTATTATTTTATTAATTATTATTATTTTTTTTATTATTATTATTATTATTATTATTATTATTATTATTATTATTATTATTATTATTATTATTATTATTATTATTATTATTATTATTATTCCCCCTGCGGGATAGGGGTTAGAATATTCCCGTGGTAAGGCATGCCTGTCGTACGAGGCGACTAAAATCCAGCCATCGAGGGACACCCAAGTGTGCAGAGAGTGACTGCAGCTGTGCACCACCGAGGGACACGGACGAGTGCACTGTTTTAAGAGAAGGCAGCTGCACCAACGATGGAGTTCCTTCACGTCCAACATAAACACTATGTTAAGATGATGGCAAAAAACGCATGCCGAAACAGGCAATGCACATCAGCTATGAATTCAGGGTTCATACACCCATGGCATACTGGAAATAAACAACGATAACGATGACTTTGGGCTGGCGGATGTGGTATTCTGTTACCTGAGTATATGAGAGTGACATCTCATAGAAATGGCTTTCAGGTTAATGCTGCATCTTCCTCCGTCCTTTTAAAACTTGGCAAGTCTCCAAGTACGTTCGATGTTTCGTCACCGTTAAGTTGGTGGTATAGGCTCAGTTGAGAGTACTCCTGACCTGCGCCAGATTCTGGCTCTGAACACAATCTCCCATAAGGAATTGTGTCAACCCTCGCATGGCCTCCCTGCTTCGCATAGATAACCATGGGGATCGTTACGAGCGACTATACAACCGAACATCGATAGCGGCTAGGAGTTTGGACCCAAAAATCATGACAAATGAAAAAACAAATACACAAAATCTAACGGAAGCGCCATCGCAAGATGGCCCAGGGAAGTCCGCATCGGACAGTGGCACGCCAAACGTGCCATCACAAATGAAGGAGGTTCCCGTCTCACCGAGCGATGAATACATCCAAACCCTGAGAAGGGAAGAGGAGCAGACACTAGGAAAGTGTATAGCCGCCTTAATGAAGATAAAAAATGGCATAATGCGGCAAAAAAATGTCTCGCTAGATATTAAAGATGGCGTAAACGAACTGCAAACGCACTTCGAAAACATGGGCTACTATAGCCGATGCTGGATCAAGGCAGTGGCGAAAAAAGCACGAAGAGAAGCAAATGTGGTAGACACACCAAACGTGCATAGACAAAAGCGCATGGCGACAAGTCCTGCTGCGCAAAACACAGGAAATGAGAGCGCCAAAAAGAGCAGACAAGATAAGCCTGAGGAATGGCAAACCGTAAATCGGAAGAAGCTCAAAACCCCCAAAAAAAGAGAAATAAATGGGACGCCCATAACTACGAAAAGACCAGACAAAATAAATGTCGGTACAAAGAAAGCTGAAAAGAAAACTAAGCCAGAAGCAAAGAGACCCAGGCCCAATAAGGACAGAGGCCCAAAGACGGAAGCAGTCCTCATAAAACCGACGGGAAGTCAAACTTATGCGGACATTTTAAAGAACCTCCGTTCGAATGTCAAGCCGGATGACTCGAAAGTCAAAATTCGAGCAGTCCGCAAGACAATGTCGGGAGCTCTGCTATTAGAGCTTGACAAGGGGACCAAGGCAAGCTTAGAGTTCTGCGATGAAATAAGGAGTGCTTTGCAAGAAACGGCGGAGGTAACTGGTCTGATACCGAAAACCACCATAGAGATAAGAGATCTCGATGCGCTTACTACAACGACGGAAGTCGAAGAAGCGGTTAAACGACTCCTTCCAAGCGGAAGCGATCAGTTGAAGGTGACCGTCACCAAACCAAATAACAAAGAACTGGTCAGAGCTTACGTGCAATTACCCACCGTAGCAGCTGATAAGCTTCTCGAGACAGGCTCGATCATTATTGGATGGATCAGAGCAAAAAAGCGGACGCGCACCGAAACAAAGCGTTGCTTCAGGTGCCTTGGTGTAGGACATGTACAGAGAAATTGCAAGGGTCCAGATAGAACAAACCTCTGCATCAAATGTGGCGCACCTGGACACAAACTAAAGGAGTGCACAAACTCTCCGAAGTGCTGCGTCTGTACTGACGCTGGCCTCAAAACCGTCGATCACATTGCTGCATCTGGCAAATGTGCATCGGTAAAGGCCCAAAGATGATGAGATTTTTGCAAGCAAATATGCACCGAAGCAGGACAGCAGACGCCCTTATATCACAACTCATACATGAGCGGAACGCGGATGTTGTCATAATTAGCGAACAATATGGAGAAATCAGTTGCGGTACCTTCTTGGCTGACTGCAGTGGAACTGCAGCCATCTGGCTGCCATGCGCCGAGAAATTCTCTTTCTCAGCCAGTGGTGCCGGAGACGGACACGTTTGGGTTCGAAATCGCAACTTTACCTTAATGAGCTGCTATCTTACACCGAGCGACAGTATTGGCCAATTCCAGATGAAACTGGACGCAATCGAAGATTGCGTCCTCCAAATGGGTGAAACTTTATTATAGCAGGCGACTTCAATTCGAAGGCCATTGAATGGGGCATGATGACCACAAATCCCAGAGGTAGGCGAGTGCTTGACATGGCGGCCAGATTGGGACTTGTAGTCGCTAACAGGGGGATGTCGCCCACCTTTCGCAGACCAGGATGCGAAGGCACTATTCCAGACATCACGTTAGTGTCGGAGAAGATAGCTGGTACGCTAAAGGAATGGTCAGTTCTCGAGGACTACACGGGGAGCGATCACCAATACATCTGGTTCACCGTCGAGCCAGGCAATAGGCCAAATGGAAACCCCGGAAGGAGGTCTACTCGCAAATGGTCCACGAATAAACTCAATAGGGATATCTTTCTCGAAGTGTTCGATGATAGGATGAATAGAAACACTGGAGGAGGAGATGCCAGAAGCTTGGTCCGCCACACAATGCACAGCATAACACAGGCCTGCGATGCAGCAATGCCTAGAGTGGCAAAAAATCCCAGAAGAAAGGCAGCCTATTGGTGGACTGAAGAAATTGCCGAACTTCGAAGGGTCTGTCTCCAAATGCGGAGGAGAAGGACCAGGGCCAGAACACGTAGAGATGCCACGGCAGAAAGCGAAGCATTAAAGGCAGCTAGGAAGGCATTAAAGATCGCTATTTCCAAAAGTAAGAAAAGAAAATGGGAAGAGTTACGTGAAGACGTAAACAACGACCCTTGGAGACTTGGCTACAAGATCGTCATGCGAAAAATAGGTGCCTTGGCACCAGTTCCTGAATTGGAAGAAAATGTGATGGATAACATCGTAAATTCTCTTTTTCCGGATCATGAAATACGCAGAGACTGTGAAAGGGTACTCACCGATGATCCACCGCTTTTTACGGAAGAGGAACTTAAAACCGCAGCACGTTCTCTGAAGAATAACAAAGCCCCAGGACCGGACGGTGTCCCATCTGAGGCGATTAAGCTGATAGCAGACGACCGCCCACAATCCCTGCTCGAAATGTTTAACTCTTGTCTGAAGGAAGGCATTTTTCCAGAGCCCTGGAAAAAGCAGCAACTAACCCTAATTAGCAAAGGAAAGGGCAACCCCGAGATGCCAAATGCATACCGACCACTTTGTATGCTCGACACATCAGGGAAACTGCTGGAACGACTACTAAAACCGCGTATAGCAGCATCCATTGAGAGCGCTGGGGGACTATCCAGCAGACAGCACGATTTCCGGCCAGGAAAGTCCACCATTGGAGCTATCGCTGATGTGGCGGCAACCGTAGAAGCCGCACAATGTGGAAATGCTTACTCGAAGCGTATAGTACTTCTGGCGGCTCTAGACATTAGGAATGCGTTCAACAGCCTACAATGGACCGATGTGATCAACGCCCTTGAAGGACGCTTTAATACACCGATGTACTTGATGCGAATGATCCGCAGCTACCTTAGCGATAGAGAGCTTCTCTATCACACAAGCAGTGGTACAAAAATTAAGAAGATCACCTCCGGAGCAGCGCAGGGCTCCGTTCTTGGCCCTGATCTATGGAATGCGAGCTACGATGAAATATTCTCCATTGAAATGCCGGACAACGTACACCTAGTAGGCTTTGCCGATGATGTAGCAGCAGTCATCACAGCACGAAATGTAACCGAAGCACAGCTCAGACTAAATCAGGTCATGCTACGCACGATGGAATGGATGGATGACCGCGGTCTAAAGCTAGCAACTGAGAAGACAGAACTCATTATATTAACGAAGCAGCAAATACCCTTGGAAATTGAAATGCGGGTATGGAACTCTACCATTAAAACGTCCAAGGAAATGAAATATCTGGGCATCCAGCTGGACTCCAGGATGTCGTTTTGGGCCCAGATAAAACATGCAGGTGAAAAGGCTTCAAAGGCCTCAGCGTCCTTAAGCAAGCTAATGGCAAACGTTGGCGGCCCAACAGAAGACAAGCGAAAACTGCTAATGACAGTTGTGAACGCGATTCTACTCTACGGTTCTGAAGTATGGTCTAATGCATTACAGATTAACCAGAAGCGAAATGCGCTCGAAAAAATCCAGAGAACAGCGGCACTCAGGGTAGCATCTGCATACCGTACGGTTTCAGGTGCGGCGGTCCTTGTTATAAGCAGCTCAATACCCATCGACCTCATGGCCATGGAACGGAGGCAAGCATGGTTAAGCCGCCAAAGCAACGAAAACAGCAGCGTAGCCACAAATTATCGGGAACACACAATGATAGAGTGGCAAAGTCGGTGGACTAACGAAACTAGTGGTAGGTGGACTGCAAGACTAATCCCGGACTTAGTCGCCTGGACCACAAGGAAGTTCGGCGAGGTAAACTATTACCTGACACAATTCTTCTCCGGGCACGGGTACTTCGGCAAATATCTGTACCGGATGAATATTCGAGAGGAGCAGAGTTGCATCTATGGCGATGCTGATGTCGACGATGTAGAACACACGTTTTTTGAATGCAATCAATGGTTAATCGAGAGAACCAACCTGCAAGCACAGATAGGCGGCATTTGGACCCCGGAAAATGTAGTACCCTTACTACTAGCAAGTGAAAACAACTGGAACGTGGTGGCGAGGCACGTGGAGGCAGTACTTCGCGCAAAAAAGAGGCACCTGGACGCAGGTACAACAGCAGCGACGTAAGATTATATCTTACAATCAGGATGTGCATGACCTGAAACAATACCTAGTGGTGGTTCCGGGTCATGTGCTTCATCCTGGAAAGGGGAGTTTTTTAGCATGTCAGCGATTAGCGCGAACCGTGCACTACCCACAGAAAGACGTTTTCTGCGGGTGTGTGTAGACATTTTTTGTTCCCCAGCCTCGAAATACAAAAAAAAATTATTATTA
>NW_024034139.1:0-6348 GCF_002237135.1 Teleopsis dalmanni | reverse complement strand
TTACTGAGTAGACCTTTTGGTGTGTCCTTTTGTAGGTAATTGACTCCTTTGATATGTATTTCAACAAAATGAAAGCTGATATTTCATCAACAATCACGTCGGGGTCACCAAAAAATGTACGCTACTTGATGCTAACCCAGATCCTTAATCTGTGTTAGCTTGGTAGCCAATTTTTATGTGTAATGTAGTTTGAGCACTTGTAACCCAAACTACTTGTATTTTCTATTTTGATTAGTTTGAGCACTTGAAACCCAAACTAACCGATGCGAGAAAGTAAGAAAGTTATAATTGATTTTTCTTTTCCTTCTGAACTTTATTAAAATTATTTCTTATATTTATACAAAATTATTTAATTAACAAGCTATTAAATTATGCATTAATTGACAATAAATATTAATGCATAATTCACAAATAAATAAATTTGCCTACGCTGTGCTGACATAATTATAGGCCAACATATTACACACTTTCTTCAGTGCATTGACCAACAAGAAACGCTGATAATGCAAAATTGCACTTTTCGTTGGTCAATGACTGGTCGCAGTGTTGGCCCAAATAATATGTAAACACATGTAACCAAATATCATAAAAAATAAAAATATAAAATAATATGAATTAAATGCAAACATAAACAAATATAATTGTATCAAAACAAGTTACCGTTGGTTATTTTCTGCAAAACAATATCCCGTAATGGATATTTGTTAATGAGTAAAAATTATTGTAAAATTAGTTTTTAGTTTAGTTTTTAATACGCTGCGTAAGCGACTAGAATTAGTAAAAATATTATTCAAACAAATAAATTAATTTATATGTTTATTTATTAGCTTCATGATTTTTTATTACTTTCAATAATAAAATTTTTAGTTTTAAATTGAACAAACGGCGTAACCGAATTAAATCGAGTTTTTTTAATTTTTCTTGCTTATCCATTTTGAATTAAAAATTCTCTCACTTTTTTATTAACAAAAAAACATATGATACAGCAACTTCTTAATGGTAATTTATACCGTCTATCAGGGTATTTTTAAAATGATCATATGGGGCAGCTTAATGATAATTAAGCGCGCTCGTCTGTCAATGCTATAAATGAGACAGTGTGAATGTACTACAAAAAAGTGTGAATTGCGTAACATACACAATTTCAATCAAAACAACATTTTGCATAATTATACTTTAATTAAACCCATTTAATTTAATAATAATATATGCTTGTGCTATAGCGCACAAATGCTAAACAAAAACAAACAATAAATTTTTCATTTATTTTTGGAAAGTGCTTATGCCACCCAAATTTATTTACTTTATATTAAACTTACATGTAATATGTAATGCGATCGCACACGGAAGAACCACCGCAATGCAAGTAGAATATTTGGTCATAGCAAGTATGCAATTGCTATTTGACACTTTTCTTTTCTGTGCTACTATTCTGCACTTGTCGATATGACACACTTGAATGTGTCATAATATTTTCTAAGCATTGACGTGGGTCAACCTTTTTAGTGCCGCCGCAATTAAAATTATTAGGAAAATATTTGTAAATTATTGTAAAACATTTTTGTATAAATAGTTTGGAAAATTGTTAATAAAATTCAGATTTTAAACTGAGCTCGAACAGCTTAAACAAAAGTCTCAAAACTTATTTTGTCTCGGCATTCTTGGATGCCTAATAATGAGCAGATTTCTTCCTGCTAATCCTAATGAGAAGAAACTAATAAATTCGAAAATAAAAATCTTACAAAAATAAAATAAAAATAAAAATAATATATTTTGTATATGAAAACAAAATTTATTATTACATGGCGATCCTGACCACTCGAATCTGATCGAAGTCAAGCCAAAAGAAAAAAAAAAAGGGAAGTTCTAGGATCTAAATTCTCTCAAAAAAATTATTATATTATATTTTCTCCCAAAACAACATACGTCAATTTTGTATGTCTTTACTTGAGGAATCTAAAAATATTTCCCAAGTTTGGGAAAAATTTCTGAATGTATTTGATGACGTTGAAGAGTACATCCCTCAATGTATAAATGGTCTTCCAATAGAAGCTCCAAAATACATACCGGTGGACAAGACAGCTGGACCTAAGCCGTTAACAATCGAGCAGTATAAAGCGAGGCAGCAGAAGCCAAAAGCAACACCAGTACCGAAGACACCAATAAAACCTAAAAGAAAAAGGGGCGGAAAGCAATACAATAAAAGAAAACTAATAGCAGTCCTATATAGAGAATTGAATCTTGCCACATCGTCAGAAGACCAATTGTCAATAAAAAGAAAAATAAGAGAGACAAGGAATGGGCAGTCAACCCACCAAGGAAGAGGTGATAAACAACACCAACAACAACAACAATAACAACAGTAATAACAGCAGCAACGAGTTAGCTGATTCTAAAACAATTTTGTATTTTATATGTATTTTATTGTTGTATTTAGTACTATCCAAAGTAAACAATCATTATAAAAAATATGTCAAAAGACATGTTATTTTAAGCAATAATATGGTTTAAATTTGCAAAGAAAAAAAAAAAAAATTTCTTATTTCAAAAAAAAATATATATGTTTTTTTAAAAAAAAAATTTTTTTTTTATAAATATGAATAACTTTAATTGTTTTGTTTGTGGTAAAAGTTACCAAACAAGTAGAAGATTAAACAGACATTTAGATAGAAAACATATTAAATTAATTAATTATGTTAACCATTTAATAAAAAAATTTTTTTTATAATTTTTTGTAAAAGTACACTAGAACTAATGTATCATAAGAAAATTTAACACATATATAACATTTACAATAATAACCATAATAATTATAAGTCTAATTATATTGTATTTAATAATAAGACTAGAAGGTCATACAAATAAGAGAATGTACTTCAAAAATTTTTACTTTATGAACTATAAATAAATATATATATGGAATTTACTGAAGCTAAACAAATATTAGAAAAGCTTAAGAAAAACCCCAATAGGTTATATTCTAGGGAATTTATAGAAAAAACAAAGGAAGAATTAGAAAATATCTGGTTAAAATATTTACCTCTAATAAAAGAATCTGACTTAGAAGCTTACAAACAAGCATTCAACAACTTAAAAAATAATATAGAAAAATATCTCAAACAAAAAGCAGACATGGCTAGTTTTGATATTTCGACAGCTTCAAAAATAATACCCCAATTCAGTGGTGAACAACAATCACTATCTACTTTTCTTGGCATGATAGAATTTTATCATGACACCCTTAAAGAAGGAGTCGATAGAGAATCCTTGATTAAATTTGTCTTAGCAACCCGAATAACTGAGAAAGTTAAAAACAGAATTTTAACTGTTGTAAACCCATCTACACTTATAGCGTTGAAACAAATATTACATGACGCATATAAACCAAAGAAAAATACAGCACATATTCAAGGTGAACTTTCAAGATTATACCAAGGTAATATGAGCATAAACTCATATGCTTCTAAAATAGAATCCCTGATAGCAACTCTAAATGATATTCAGATAACTGAACGAGGAGAACAGAACAGAGCACTTATATTATCCATAAATGATGAAACTGGATTGAACACTTTTAAAAATGGCTTATCAGAACCATTTAGATCCGTGGTAATTGCAGCTCAACCAACAAAATTAATTGACGCAGTTAAATTAGCATCAAGCATCGATAATCCACAACAACATAGTATGATGCACTACCGTTCACATAATCAAAACACAAGATGGCAAAATAATCAACGGTCTAACCAGAATAGAAACAACTATAGAAGCAACCAGAACAGGAATCAAAGAAATGGAAATAATCAACAAACCAGTTCATTTAGAACTAGTCAACCCCAAAATAACAATCACCAACAATTTGGACAACAACGATCGAATAATTACCAGCGATCAAATAATTATCAACGATTTAATAATCACCAATGGTCAAATAATGGCAGACAACAGAATAATAGAGGAACAGACACAAGAAATAATAGGATACGTGTCATAAACAGGGAACAGGGAAACGAGTACAACCCCGGTACCAACAGAGAAACTACAGAATAGGCTACGCGGGGACAACAACAATAAATAATAATGGAGAATCAATACCCAATTATATTATACTACAGACTTTAAATAAAAAATTAAAATTCTTGTTAGATACTGGCGCAGATGTGTCAATATGTAAAAAACATTGTACAAATGACGAAGACATTGCAGGCGAACAATTATGTAAACTCACGGGAATAACTGACAGTTCAATTACAACATTAGGTACTACAAATTTAAATTTTAAAATAGTGAACGATTGCTTAAAGCATAAATTTCAAGTAGTAGGTGACGAATTTCCAATTCCTACTGATGGCATTCTAGGACGTGACTTTTTCAATAAATATTTTTCAAAAATTGATTACGAAACTTACACTTTTTCAATACATACGAATAAAACCGAATACATTTTACCGATATTAAACAAAATCTTTAGAATCACAATACCACCTAGATCAGAGATAATTCATTCAATTAAAATAGAAATTCCAGAAGATAGTATTATTTGCAATAAAGAAATAATAAAAGATGTATTTATCGCAAATACAATAATTCCACAACATGGAATAAAACACATAAGAATCTTAAATATTTCCAATGAAGAAAAAATTATTGAAAAAATTTCAAAATCAGATTTAGAAATAATACCTTTAAGACATTTTAATATAATTTCAAACAATAAACTCAAACATTCCAATGAACGTTGGAATAAACTTAAAAACTTACTTAAATTAGATAATGAAGACAGTAATGCATGCAAATCCATAGAAGAAATTTGCAAGAATTTTCAAGATATATTCCATATTGAAGGAGACAAATTAACGACCAATAATTTCTACAAGCAACATTTACAAACAATTGATAACTCTCCCGTTTATATAAAAAATTACAGACTTCCACAATCTCAACAGCAAGAAATAAACGATCAAGTAAAAGATTTATTAAAAACAAATGTTATTGAACCATCCACAAGTCCATATAACTCTGCACTTTTAGTTGTACCAAAGCATAGTACTGATGATAAAAAACAATGGAGACTTGTAGTAGACTACAGACAACTCAATAAAAAATTAGTTAGTGATAAATTTCCACTTACACAATTGGAAGACGTACTAGATAGGATAGGAAGAGCTAAATACTTTTCTACATTGGATATGACAAGTTCATTCCATCAAATAGAATTAGAAAAAGACTCTAGACCATTAACAGCATTTTCCACTAGTAATGGACATTATCAGTTCAAAAGATTACCTTTCGGTTTGAAAATATCCTCCAATAGTTTTCAAAGAATGCTTACAATAGCACTCTCAGGTTTAGACTCTAGTGCATTTTTATACGTAGATGATATCATTATATTTGGTTGTTCTTTACAACATCACAACTCCAATCTAATCAAAGTTTTTGAACGTTTAAGAAGCTACAATTTAAAATTAAACCCAAAGAAATGCAACTTTGTGAAACCCGAAGTAATTTACTTAGGACATTTAATCACTAAAGAAGGTGTAACTGCAGATCCAAATAAATGTAAAGCAGTAAATGATTACCCAATACCAGCAAATGCCGATGAAGTTAGACGATTCGTAGCATTTTGCAATTACTATAGAAGATTTGTAAAAGACTTTGCAAAAATTGCAAAACCATTAAATGAACTTTTAAAAAAAAATATACAATTCATTTGGTCCGAAGATTGTAAATTAGCATTTGATAAATTAAGAATGTCAATAGTAAGTCCTCCAATACTACAGTACCCAGATTTTACTAAAGAATTTATACTCACTACAGACGCATCAAATTATGCGTTAGGAGCAGTTTTATCCCAAGGAGACATTGGAAACGATCTACCAATATCGTATGCCAGCCGTTCTCTTAATAAACACGAGTTAAATAAACCGATTATAGAAAAAGAACTTTTAGCAATACACTGGGGAATTAACCATTTTAGACCATATTTATATGGAAGAAAGTTTACAGTGGTAACAGACCACAGACCTTTAGTATCACTATTTTCACACAAAAACCCTTCGTCAAAGTTAACAAGAATAAGAGTAGATCTAATGGATTATGATTTTAACATAATTTTTAAACAAGGAAAAATGAATACAAATACTGATGCATTATCCAGAATCAGAATACTTGTACAAGAACGGCAACTTAAATGTAAACAAAAAAAACCAACCACTACACTCTCAAAATAATTTACTACTACCAAACCAAGCACGTTGTTTTGTTGTTGCAATTCGACCCACCACGACTGAAAAGTTTCACCACCCCGAACGGAACATTTCACCACCACGAACGGTCTTAATTTTTTTA
>NW_024034138.1:0-6349 GCF_002237135.1 Teleopsis dalmanni | reverse complement strand
TATGTAGTTTTGCAGCACTGTCCTTTTCTATGCAAAAATGAGCGCGTCTGTCGTCGGACAGTTCGTTTACGGCAGCTGTTGAAACCAGTTCACCTCAGTAGTGCGTTGCGAAAAAAACAATGGAAAAAAATATTGAACAAAGAGTTTGCATCAAATTTTGTTTTTCGAACGAAATTTCGTGTGCAGAATCGTTGCGAATGCTACAAAAGGCTTATGGGGAATCAGTTTTATCGAAAACTCAAGTTTATGAGTGGTACAAAGCCTTTCAGGACTGTCGTACGACCGTCGAAGACATGCCGCGTTCTGGACGACCTTCGACCTCTACCACCGACGAAAACATTGAAAAGGCAAAGGAAATCGTGTTCAAAAATCCTCATGTGAGTGTTAGAGAGATAGCACGAGAGCTAGGCATCGGTCGTGAGATGGCTCGTTTGATTTTGGTGGACAATTTGTGTATGCGACGTGTCAACGCCCGGCTTGTTCCGATTCACCTCAATTTGTTCAACATTATCAACGATTTTAAGGCCAAACATTCAATAAATACCATCGAACAGCCACCGTATTCACCTGATCTTGCACCGTGTGACTTTTTCCTGTTTCCCAACCTCAAATTACCACTCAGAGGAACGCGTTTTGAATCCATAGAAGACGTAAAACAGAATTCGCAGAGGGAACTCAAAGCCATACCGGAAAGCGCCTATAAAAAATGTTTTGATGATTTGGAAGAAACTGGCATTTGTGTATCGCTTCTAATGGAGCATTTTTTGAAGGAGATAAAATAAATATTGATGAAGATTAAGATTTTGCTTTATTTAAAATTTCCGGAAACTTTTCGGTCACAAGTATATATATATATATATGATTTCTATGATCGCCGACATTTTATTTACATAATAGTATATTTTTTTCCACTGTGTAAAAATCCAGGCAATGCATTTACTTCTTTTTATAAAAGTTTAATATAGTTAATGTTGTCGAAAAATACCCAACAAAACTCCAAAGGATTTTATTAAGAAAGAAAAGTAACATATATACTTTTTTTTTGTATTACATGTATGAAATAATAATATATTTCTGCTGATGTTGCCACATTGAATTATTGTAACACATCTCTAGCTATCACACAATTTTTACAATATGTGATAGATACAAATTAGAGTAGAAAACCTCTTGAATGTTACATGTAGCATATTTTATGAGTGTATGCTATCTACGTTCTACTTCTACCTAATTGAACAATTTTATTCCATAACAACCTCATAACACACACGTTCAGTGAAATTTGTGTTGCAATAAGAACGTTTCTAGGAGCTTTCGTAAAGGACACAAAATTGCGTTTATTTTTGTATTATTTGCTATAGTCATGGAAAGTGGATAAAAGTTTTCTTTAACTGAAGACAAACTTTTTAATAAAAAAAAAAAAAAACAAAGTAATCTTAAACTTGTTAAAGATTGCTTTTTTCTTGTTAACAATAATGAAAACGCTAAAATAAAACAATTAAGCGGAAAATGAAATTAACAAAAGGTTTTTATGAGAATAATAGAATCTGCAGCAACCTTCAAACTTGCTGTCGAGTCAAGTTGGTTAGGAAGGACTAGATGCGAATTACTACTTATTGTTGCACCTGAATAGAGTTGGGTTATATTGTAATATTTTTCTTTACATTTTCTTTGTTATGTTTAAATTTAATAGAACTTGTAAATTTGAAAACTTCATTAAGTTGAATGAAGAAGCCGCAATGAAGAAGCGGCACAATAACGCCTACAAACTGCAGTTGAAGATACGAGTACAAATAATTAACGTTATATTTACAAAAGGCGTGTCTGACTGAATCTTTTTTCTTTTTGTTCTTATTTTTTGTTTTTATTTTTATATTTTTTTATAGTACACTTGAGTATTACGCTTGTTTTACAATTTTTTTACATAATTGCATTATTTTGTCTGGATGAGCAAATTTATTTCTCTTCTTCTTTTTTAGGGCGATAGTAATGAAGCATATTGCACAGCAACTCAGCGAGTTACTTATACTGTACCGAAGAGTAGTACTGTTCTGGCGTTTTGTTTTCTTTGTACTACTGCTTCTGCATAAAAGGCAAAATTTTAGCGCATTGACAATACTCTTGTGTAAAACTGAGTTAGTAACAAAAACGCTAATACTTATTTTGCCATGTAAATAACAATCGCGGCGTCTGCAGTGACAGCCGCTAACAAATGAATTTATACAATTTGTACAGAAGGCGAAGAGTTACAACGCTACAACGCCACTACGTATTCCCTTATTAAACAATTTATTCGACAAGTTTTTGTGTCGACGCTTTATGTGGCTGCTTTATTAAAAATTTTCAAAAGCACCACAATAGCAATGGATCTGATCCAGAAGGGTTACTGCTGTTTGGTGCAGCAAACAGAATCACAAATTTATATTCATTTTGTATTCTTATCTATAGAAACACAATTCTTTCTCCATTAGCTGCAATTTTAAATTAAATTTTTACAAAGTTGAGTTCGTAACTTTTGTGATGTCTTCAATTTAGTTTGATTAATTAATTAGATACTAACTTAATTAAGGTACTCGTATATTACTAGTATTTCACCCATATATGTACTAATATATATTAATATTCTTGTTGGAACTGGATTAATCAAACAATTTTATGAAGATCCTAGTTTTGAAACTAGTTGATTTATGATTGAAACTTGTGTATTAACTAAAACATGTCGCTTTTAACTAAAAATGGTTCAGCTTTATAACTAAAAAAAGACGTCTCTTCTCAGTAGCATAGAGTTAAAGTGGCTGTTAGATTTCAGAATTGCAAGGGCATGTGTAAAAAATTTTTTTGCTTATCAAATTAAAATGAACTGGAATTTTGAGCATTATTCTGGTTACTATATGATACAGATACACGTCTTCCAAATTAATTTCTTTAATACGCCTAACACCCCAACTGCCAATATTACCATCGCTACAAGATAGGGTTGTCCAAAGTTCCAAAATCTCAATCTAGAAGGAGATAAGATTTCTGGGCGCATTACCAGGGATTTCCCATTTGTATCTGATATTATGAATTCTTCAACGGAATACATTCTAAACTTCATTCGAAATGATAAGTGCTTCCACCAACAAATATATCTTGTTATAATCAGTACCTTTATAATTGTCCAAGCCTTTTTTAACAGTTAAATTTAATGTATTTGATCACATCATGTCTTTCTATTATATGATAGATAGAGCTTGTGGTGTGTTAAGAAATATTTGCTTAGAAATATATATGGTATATTAACAAATTAAAGACAGATTTTTCTTCCGTCGAACAGCTAACATTAGTTTTAGATATAAGTTTGTTGATATGAACCTGATATATAATCGTATGGTTATACTTACTAAAATGTAAACGTTTTGAAATAAACTAATCAAGGAAAATAATGTAACTACGAACATGATAAATAATTGTATGCTGGCACTTACCCAAAGATTTTGAAACAAAGTAGTCTTCTAAAATATTGAAACGTTTCTTACACAGCCCATTTGTGAAATCAAAAAATTCGTTTAATAGTTCATTTGTGAAATCAAAAAATTCGTTTAATAGTTCATTTATGGTTTTTAAAAATATTTATTTTTTTTTTAAACATATTTATTTTTTTTAAACATATTTATTTTTTTTTTAAACATAAATTCGAGTCGCATAAATACTTGTTCCTCTCCATTATTTTTTATATGTGGTCTTTGAAGAATGATGATTTTGTGAATGATGATTATTTTCTATAGCCCATAATATATTAGCCTTAAGTGCTCCTCAAATTTTTGTAGGATATTTTATGTAAATTTTCAGCGAGACATTCTTCCATATTTGTTTTTTTTTACTTGCAATATTTGAATAACCTTTACTATTCCATATAATAATTCTGTTTTCGTTATGTAGAATAGTCAACAATAGAATTTTGTCGTTGGTTAAATTTGTGTATTTAAAAAATATTTCATACTTAACTGTAACTATTTTTTGTATATACAACATATCTGCATATCTAAAGCAAAATACTTGCAAACGAAAAATATTTAAACCCAAATTTACCATTTGACCCAATTGACTCAAAGGGTTTCCTTACCAAAAATTCGTTTGCATATTTTATGTTATTTTTATTCCTGCAATATATTTTTTCAATTTTATTATTATTATTTTTTAATTTATCGTTTTAATTTTGTCCGTCTGTCTGTTCGTCACTCCATAGTTGTGTACGTTCTAAACTGTCAATTTGTTGTATCGTTTGTGAACTAACTCGATGCGACTGTGAGTGCAAGACTGGAAATAGAAAAGGCAACATTTTTTCTTCAAATTTGTACGTAATGCAACCTGCTGTATATGTTCAGCACCGGGTTGGTAAATTTGTTGTAGATATATGTATATATTTACTTATAAAAAAAAGTTCATCGTATATAGTACGTGATTCAATTTTTAATATATTTTTTCCACACACTGTTTATGTGCTTAGAGTGCGGTGCAATGTCGATGTGCCGTTTCCTTTACTTCTTTGGAAATATTATAGTTGAATTTCTAATTTTAGGTATTCTATGGGTTAGTTTTGCATAAATTATAATTTTTTATGGCAATTAAATAACAAAAACAATAAACTTCAAATACTTTGCAGACATTGCCTAACCCAAACCGATTATTTATATAATTGTTTTTGCTGGTTTTAACATTTAATAAATTTCTCAAGGGGTCATTAGTGAAAATTTTATATCTGTAAAACACTAATTTTAATTATATTAAGTTTTATTAAGTTTGTTTTATACAGTTCTAATATTTAGAATTCATTAATATTAATTATTATTTTTAAATCACAAATTATAAATTTGATACCATGTATGCTTTCTGTATGTTTTGAGTTGATTAAACTAAACTGATTATTTAATACATTTTGCATTGATATTTAATATTTACTGAAAGTATATTTTGTTTAATCAGTTATTGTGCAATTATTTACATTTAAAATTCAAATTTCGAATGTAAATACATAATATAAAATTATAAATATTTTTTTTTTTCAACATATGCCTCTTCCACACATTGATTTAATTAATCATCAAAAATTCAAATAGCAGGAAGCGAATAAATTTATGTCAAGAGTAAAAAGAAATACTAAACCCTATACCATAGAAACTATTAACACAAACATATATTATTTAACTACAGTAAAATATTTGTATATTTAACAATATTTATACGTATATGTTGCTAAATATTACATATTTGTCAAAACTTAGTAAAATTAAAGTTATTTTTACTGACAAATATCATTTATACAAAGACTACTTCCTTTTAATATATTATAAACTTAGGAAATAAAAGATATTAATTAAAAAAATATTGTAACGTATAAATATTAATTATTAATGTTTTGTTTTTAAATTTGTATATAATATATATATCTTAACATAAAAAAAACTCATTTGTGGTTTATTTGTTCAAATCTTACTAATAAATATAAAATAAAATCATTAAAATAAATAATAACTAATATTGTGTTATTAAAGAACACCATTTCAAAGGATTGTCGGATAATTCGGAATGATTATATCTAAAAACAATTAATATGTATTTTCTATAAAAAGAAAGTATTATTAACAAAAATATATCCCAATTATTGTGTTTAAAACTATTTAAGATATCAATTATATCTTGCATTTATAAAATTGTGTCTTTAAAAAATATAACTTTGTATCCTGGATATTTTCCCTGAAAATGTTATATTTTGTGTCTTGTGTCTTTGTGTCTTTAAAAAATATAACTTTGTATCCTGGACATTTTCCCTGAAAATGCTTTATTTTCTCAGGAAATTTCAATAATTACAAAAGATTTATTAAAAATTATATTGCTATAGTTTTTTTGCCTATTCGGTTGTTTAAAAAAAATAAATCCCAATATAATTTACTTAATTAATTAAGTCATGCACAATGTGCATAAAATTCCTTGCCATTGTATTCATTCAGTTCGTATTACTTCTCAACCTTTTTTTGACCAAGAACAACTATGATATATATTTTTGTTTTTAGTAGAGACCATAAAGTGTAAGAATAATAAGCTGTATGATTATTTTAATATGCTTTATTACACATCTCTGATATAATGCATAATGAACTGTATAAGTGCATAGGTACATTATAGAGGCTAAAAAATAGGTATATAATTACTTGTAAACTTTTTGTGCTTATTTTTTAATAAGTGAGGTCTAAGTATACAAACTACAAACTATGTATCCATATCTCTTTAATTTGATTTACGGACCGTTTTTCGCGAACCTCCGGTTGAGAACCACTAATTTATAAAGAAATTCCCTTCTCTTTTCTAA
>NW_024034137.1:0-6354 GCF_002237135.1 Teleopsis dalmanni | reverse complement strand
GTGAATTTATTAAATACACAGAATAGGAGGGTAATATTATAAAGAAATATTTTATATTTGTAATAATAATAAGAGGTAAAATAAATTTTCCTTTATTCTATGCATTAAATGTGAAGTACAAATATATAAATCATTTTTTATTACATATATGGTATTTGAGATTATTGTATTAAAATATATAGTTTTTATTGTAAAATTGCATTTCAGTAAATATGCTAATTTTTCTTTAAGTAAATGAAAAAATCAGATTGAATTAAATAAATAGTTAAAGGACTGTAAGATTTTTTTTTACTCTTACCCCTTTTTACAATAAACAAACATATTTCTTTCTTAATTTAATTTTAAACTTGTCTGATCAAAGGCTTTTCTTTGATCTGAATTAAAAAGCATAAATAGCAAACTGTAAAAAACAAAAAAAAAAGAAACTCTTCAATTCTTCAAATTCGCGACAAGTAAAAACTCAACCTTCTTTCGTAAGAGTAAACGAGAAACTGACATTTTTATTTTATTAAAAGTGCATGAGACTCAATGAGTCTATTTTGACAATTTGTTTTTGTAATATAAAACTAAAAATATAATATTTTGAGTTCAACCCTCAAAATAGAACTTTCATGCTACAAGAAGAGCCAGCTTATGAATGGGACGTCGCATAATACACTTTGGCGTTTTCACCTTAACGACTCTTACACGATTATCTTTGCCTGGATGACTGGAATTACTCTGCCAGTTATCCAATATTGCGTTGTCTTCGTGTATGATCACTAATCCATTAACCTGAATGTTGATCACGAACCCATTTAGTACGAGACTGCAACTCACTCAAATATTTTCGAGACCATTGATGCCAAAAACGTTGCTTGACTGCGATAATGCGCGACCATTTATCGTGATGATTTATATTATTTTCTGCAACAATAGTGCGTTCGGGTAAAGCCTTTAATGAGTTACCAATGATGAAATGTGCAGGTGTCAAAAGCTCACAGTCATTTGGATCAGAAGAAAGTGGAGCTCTCGGACGTGAATTAAGTATAGCTTCTACTTCAATCAGGGTAGTATTTAGTTCTTCAAAAGTAAGACGCGTATTAGCAAGGGTGCGATTTAAATGACCTTTTGTTGACTTCACTGCAGTTTCCCACAGGCCACCGAAATGTGGAGCCCTGAGAGGAATGAAATTAACGTTTATATATTCATTAGAACAAAAGTTAATGATCGATTGCTTATTGCTGGAATTGAAAATAAAGTTTTTCAACCCAGTAAGTTTTCGATTTGCTCCAACAAAATTTATGGCATTATCACAATAAATATCTGTTGGCAAGCCTCTTCTGCCTATCATGCGTTTTAGCGCGGCGATAAATGCATCTGTTGTGAGATCTGAAACGACTTCGATATGCACTGCCTTTGACCACAGCCACACAAAAATAGCTATGTATGTTTTATACGGCGTTTTGCCTTTTATTCAAAGATATGTGTTGACTGGTCCACAAAAATCAACAGCACCGCGAGAAAATGGTTTGCAAGGTGTAAGACGCTTTACAGGCAAGTTACCCATCATTTGCTGGAGTAACTTCGGTTTATAACGTACACAATGTACACACGATCTAACAATTCGGCGCGCAATGTCTCTAGCATTGATGATCCAAAATCTAAGGCGTATCAAAACAACTAGTGCTTTAGGTCCAGCGTGAAAATTGGTAATATGCAAGTGACGTACGAGACATTCGACAAAATAACATTTGCTGGGTAGTAATACAGGATGCTTTTGCATATGAGGTAGTGAAGCTAATTCTAGACGTCCACCAACCTTTAACAAGTTGTACCTAAATGTATCTTAAACGGTTTAGAAAATTGCAAACACCTTGACCTTCTACTCCTTTTTTTACACGACGAATATCTTCAGCAAAATATGTTTGTTGGATGTTCCAAACTATACACCAAAGCGCTGTTTCCATTTCATATGCAGACAGAGATTCTGTTTCACAAATGTTACATACTGATTTATTTATCTTCCTGAAAAAACGAAGCATCCACGCTATCAAACGTACAGTAGTGACGTGTGAACTAAATTTCGATAGATTTTTTAACGATATAATTAGAATTTTCTGCGGCGACAAATACAGCCTTTCGATTTTCTTTATTAACTTGTTCCACGTCGACAGTAACGTGACCAACTTTAGGCCACCCAATTTGTGGACCGTATAAAAACGCTGGGCCCTTATACCAAATTGATTCAATAATTTCTGGAACTGTGCAGCCTCTCGATACAATATCAGCAGGCTTCTGTTGTGATGGTACTTATCTCCAATCGCAATAAACGGTGAAATCCTGTATAACTGATACTCGATTTCCTACATATTGTAAGGATGGAAATTTACACTAAATTTCCACCTACATAAACCTACATAAACTTACATAAACCTACATAAACGTGCACTAAAAACAATAACAACACGAACTAAAACACATCAATACAACACAGTTTTTTTTATAAAAACGACACTTTTTTATATTTATATTTAAACTTGGAAAAAGTAGACTCACTGGTAATAAATGTTGAAAACATCTGGAATTAAATAGTTTAATTAATATTTAAAATATTTATTCAAATAATTTACCAAAACCCAAACCGTTTCAAGCCTTAAAAACACCTTAAACTAATCTGAAATGATATTGAAATGAAATATAAAAATATAATTAAATAAATAAATAATAAACTCACCTTATTTATTGTTAATTATATTTCTTATATTTATTTTTTAAATTTGATGAATATTTGCATATTATTTATCGTAACAAACAAAATAAATAAAAACCACCACCGACCGAATGTAGTTTTAAAACACGTTTTGTAAGAATCAAAACAAAGCAGCGTTAACATAAGAAAACAAGAACGGCCAAAAATATTCGCCGTAAGAGAAGCTTAAAGAGAAGCTAAATGCACAAGCTGAGTACCGCACAAAATATGAAATAGAAAATCAGAACGGCAAAATTAAAACAAGAATTACGTGAGATCAGCTGTAAATAAAATGATACGCTACACAAAAGCTCGGTCGAGTGCATATATAAGATGCACAGTTTTCTTATAGAGGAGCCTTGGCATATAATCGCTAAGGCGCGTACACCTAGTGGAAAAGGGTAGGTTCGGGTCCGGGACAAAGGATAGTTCTACATCAGGAATTATTGCACGGAGTCGAATTATATTATTTCAAGTGGTCGAATTACGTCTATCGTAAATAATATAATTTTACAAAATATTTATACAAAGGATAATTCCACATCAGGAATTATTAACACAAAGCTAAATCAATGTATTTTAATAATTCTACATCAAGAATTATTACACAAAGTCGAATTATATTATTTCAAGTGGTCGAATTACGTCTATCGTAAATAATATAATTTTACAGAATATTTATGCAAAGGATAATTCCACATCAGGAATTATTAACACAAAGCTAAATCAATGTATTTCAATAATTCTACATCAAGAATTATTACACAAAGTCGAATTATATTATTTCAAGTGGTCGAATTACGTCTATCGTAAATAATATAATTTTACAGAATATTTATACAAAGGATAGCTCCACATCAGGAATTATTAACACAAAACTAAATCAATTCATTTCAATAATTCTACATCAAGAATTATTATACAAAGTCGAATTATATTATTTCAAGTGGTCGAATTACGTCTATCGTAAATAATATAATTTTACAGAATATTTATGCAAAGGATAATTCCACATCAGGAATTATTAACACAAAGCTAAATCAATTTATGTCAATAATTCTACATCAAGAATTATTACACAGGGTCGAATTATGTTGTTTCGGGTGGTCGAATTACGTCTATCGTAAATAATATAATTTTACAGAATATTTATGCAAAGGATAATTCCACATCAGGAATTATTAACACAAAGCTAAATCAATTTATGTCAATAATTCTACATCAAGAATTATTACACAGGGTCGAATTATGTTGTTTCGGGTGGTCGAATTACGTCTATCGTAAATAATATAATTTCACGGAATATATAAACAAAGGATAATTCTATATCAAGAATTATCGATACTAACCATATTTTTCCCCTTAGAAAACTTTAAACTATCAAAGTGAATCACAACATCCGAATAACTATTGGAAACACTACAGAGCATCCTGTTATAATCAAATCAATACAGAAAAATCTAAGCTATCAAGGTGAATCACAACATCCGAATAACTCTTGGAAACACTACAGAGCGTCCTGGTCTATTCAAATCAATACAGGTCCTTTGGAAGATTTAAGCAGTTACTAACAGGGTTCAGAAAAACACTGTGCTGTGCACAAAAATGCAAAACACCACGCACAAATGTTGTGCGATTCTAAAATTTCACACCACAAATGTGGTGTGCGAAAATTTTTGTGCACATCTTAAGTGCACATCTTGTGTGCACAAACGAAACGCACATTTCACACGAGTGTGGTGGAGTGAAATAAAACTCGCACACGCATTCGTTGTTTGTGCCGAAGTTATTTCGCACAGCACATTGTGTGTGCGGCAGCCAACTTGCCCTCGCACACAACGTGTGCAGAAAAGAATACGAGAAGCACATTTTGTGTGCAGGCTCGAAAATAAAAATGCACCCAAATGTGCGGAGACGAAATGTCTACTGCACGTTTGTGTAAAATTATGATTTAAAAGCGCACAATATTATGACAAATATCGCAGCAAAATAGTACGGAAAACTGATTTGTATTAATTTTGGTCTTAATGCGAAATATTTTATTGAAGAAATAATTTTGTATTTATATTTTAATTTTGAATTTATTATTAGATTTACATTTATTGCTTATATTACTTATTTTTTTAAGGTTTATTAATTTAAAATATGGGAATAAAGTTAATTTCACAATGTACTTGAAAACTTTGTTATATTCAATAGGTACATGAATTTAATAGAGAAAGAGTATTTGTTTCGAAATGTTATAAGTAAAGAGGATCGGTTCTACGGATCGTACTTTGAAAAAATTAAATATATCAATTTTGGACTACTTCATAAAATTTTATTTAATAGTAAGTTGTACACTAAGATTCGTTAGTAAGGTTATAAAAAGCAAATTAAATATTTTTTACAACAACATGAATTAATTTTGTTATTAGATTTCACTTAATTTTTTATCTTTAATTACAGTTTAAATTTTACAAAGTTATTGAAATAATTTTATAATTTAATATTTTAATTTCTTATTATAAAATATATAATTTTTATTACATATTTTTTGAAATAAATTTTCATTTAATCTTATTAATAACATTGCTGAAATATTTTTTTCACTTAAATTATATCTCTGCTTACTTATCACAGTAGAAAGGGCGCTAAAATCCTGCTACCTGTTCAAGAAAATATTTTCTTAATCTTTCGCGTTTTTTAATGAATGTTAGATACTCTACCTATGTGAATACATATTTCTGGAGAAGAAAAATATCTATTTGTGGCCCTCCCGTATTATCTTTTTTAAACTGTTGCAAAATTTATTAAACAAATACACCAATACCAATACCTGCTACCTGTTCAAAAAAAATATTTTCCTAATCTTTCATATTTTTTGGGCATAAAAAAATCTTCCTAAAATATGTTTTTATTTTTTTTAAACTGGTGCAAAACTTTCCAAACAAATACTTTAAGTTCACTTACTATATTTGCATTTAAAAATGCTCAAAGTAATATACAAAAAACTAATATTTTAAGTTAAAATACAAATAAGGTTAAGACAGTTATAATTTTTAGTTTACATTAATTAACAAAAATAATTATTTTAAATATTTGTTAATTTATGCAATTTTTAACATAAATTACGATCCCAACGAACGCAAATATCAATTTTTTCAAAATTTGCAACAAAATAATATTTTCTATTTCAAACAAAATTGTGAAGTTCCTGTAATTTTTTCCACCCTTGGGTGCAAGCGCAAAATCGCACATTTGTGCACGTTTGTGCATCGCACATTTGTGCACATTTGTGCACGTTTGTGCAGTCGCACATTTGTGCACATTTGTGCAAACGTAATATGAGCAGCACACTCGTGTGCAAAGAGAATTTTTTGTCGCACAGTGCGGTGCGAGCATAAAATTTTCTCGCACATCTGATTGTGCACATTTTTAAAAATCAGTCACACAGCACAAATGTGTGTGCACGAATCTGTGTGCACAATCATCGCTTTGTGCGATGTGAAATTTAAAATCGCACAACAAATTTGAGTGCGTGCATTTTTTTTCTTAACACCACAAATGTGCGTGTGCATATTTTAAAAATAATTTCCACTCGCACAGTGCAGTGTGCGATTTTGTGGACCACATTCCGAACT
>NW_024034136.1:0-6354 GCF_002237135.1 Teleopsis dalmanni | reverse complement strand
GATATCACGAAAAAATCGTGATTTTAACCTGATGAGGTGGATCTCTTAACACCAAGGTTGAATTGCTACCGAAAAAGTCCATGCTTTGTGTCTGATGAGATCAGAACGGTATAGTGCATTAAAACTTTTAAAGCCCGCTAAAAACGTGTAGATCGAAAGATGACCAAAACATATGGCAAAATGATTTTGTCACACTTCAATGCGCGGCACATGACAGTAAAACAGTAAAACATGAAAAATACACATGCGACATCCTTCCATACCGGCCGTACTTTCCAGACCTGGCCTTATCTGACTATCAGACCCCTTTGCATCAATAAGGCACTCATCGTGTATATATAAAATTAGTTTTATTTTAGTAAGTAATGCAAAGTTGAATCTGTTATCTAAACAGTAATTCTTTTATCTACTTTAGGAGTCAGTAAGATAGACTTAATAGTGTACCTTTAGAAATGGTAGTGGTGGTAATAATATTTACTGAAACTATTTAAGCAAATGGAAGAACCGTGTGCCCCTAAAAACGAATACTTAATTCTAACAGAATACTGTCTGATTCAATTTGGAAAATGCCAGCACAATTATTGTCGTTTTCAATCCTGCGTACAGGCTCCACGTGGGACTACTGGATAGGACTACTGGTCTAAACTGAGTAACTGCTGACTAATGAACTAATAATGTGTATAGCGAGTCCTATTCCCTGGACTTTTAGTTTGAGTTTTGCACTTGTCGCGAAGCAATGTCTTTTTTACCACAATTTAATGACTGATGGTGCTTCAACCAATCGAGCCAAAACTCGATTTTGCTATAAAATCGCCAACGTTTCATCATGGCAGGATGATTACAGGCAAATGATTAATAATATAAAGGCACTCGGTACTATCGACAGCGAGCGAGTAACCAGGCTGACTGGCGGCGGCTACCGGACGCTGCTAATGACAGTTCACGTCTATAATGGTCAACTAAGTAGGTTAGTAAGTATTACTTTAATATTTATGTATATATTGATACAATCATAATATACGGCATAAATCTGACATAAAAAACTATTGCAGTATTTTAATTATGATATATATAGTTCTATATATATATATAATTCTTATCTGTGCGAAGAATAACTGTTATTAGAATCATTGTTTAGAATATTTTAGAAATATCGAAGCTCATGGATATGTGGAAACATTTCGTAAGTCCTTCAAAGTTTCTTCTACTGTTTTAGCGAAGTAATAAAAGTTTTAAGGCAAAAGAATAAATGTTACTTATATAAAATTAATTTCCTTAATGTTTATTTTAAATATCTATGTACTTTCACAGAATTTTAAAAATTATTTTAAAATAATTCAGTTAACCTTTAGTTTCGTAAGTTGGCATACTTTGTATAAACTTAAATATTGGTTAACATTTAAAGGTCAGAAATATGTGAAAAAGTTTTTGGAAGTTTGTTAAAAGTTTTTTTGAAATTGAATACTACTAATGTATTATAAACTAAGTAAATTAATCCTTTCATTATAATTCCTTACAGCTTAAACTAAAGTTTAAGCTTTTCATTTGATATCAACAGCTTTTGATGACACCTCTATGGTTTGCCACATCAACTTTCAGTTAAATACCATATACAAATATTTTAACAAGGATCATAAAATAACTTTAGTTTATGGTAGCTTAATTGAAACAAAAAATAATTATTTTTTAATTAAAAGTATCTCAAAATAGTGGAGCTCAGTTTTCAAACGCTTTGAGTTACACAAAAAACAACTGCTACTGGCTAAGTACCCCATCAAGTGCATAAAATTACCTAACTTCAGGCAGCTAAATTGTGCAAAATAAAGTATTAAATTGCAGCTATGGCAAATTTTAATATTAAAAAATATTTTAAAATGCATTTCTGTGGAAATGCTTTTGTTGTAGAGATTTCTGTAATACAATATATTTCGGTCGACAGCCGCAAGAGAGTAAAAACTGAAAAACTGATTGCTACACATAACATACCTTAAGGTGATTTTTTATATATTTTTTTGTTGGTATAGAAAATTGTTTTAAATCCACAAACTTACCACAGAAAGAATGGCAGCCAACAAACTATAAAAGTGCCCATTATTATACCTAAAGTTCTTGCAGCCTTGTGTTCTCGTTTCATTTTGATTAAATGTTTATCCTTAGTGGGCGTATGATCCTGCTCGACTTCATGCAAAGTTAAAGTTTTTGATGAACCGGAACCGCTTAACGCTTCGCCTGCAGAAAATTAGCATAAAAAAGTTATTTAGTACATTGGTACAATGGTTCAGCCATTGTCTTAATTAATAAGGAACCAAACAGTGAGAGTTCTTAAATGAACAGCCGTCGAAGGCAGGTGCAAGAATGCAAAAAGAGTTCAATTAATTTTTGGTTTCTTGTTTTTTTTTGACAATAAAACACTTAAAGAAATGTTTTTTATACCATTCATTTTATCTACAATAAAAAACTTCTTTGCTTAACATCGCATATGTTAAGTTTGGTATGACAGACATGATTCTTCTAAAGGTGAGCTCAAAAAATCACTCATACGCCACGTATGCCGTTGAATGTTTGAACTTTAATGCTTTTCGACGGATACACAAAATACAAATTGCATTGCTTTTGGCTTGGAAGTGCGTGTATGGAAATGCTTAACATGCCAAAGTTTGCACATTAACCAACTTTAGTAAAACATATGCGTTCCATGTACCTGGCACACATGGCCAGAAACAAAACAATGGCACTTTTTTGTTAAGCGTCATTTAACTTTTTGCACCTGCCTTTCAATGCGCATTTAGCAAATCCATTGTGTTTTTTCTCTATTTACTGTACAGGCTGTTTTAGCAAAAAACTTTCTTAATTTTTATCACATGTTGGCATTTCTTGTCATTTCTATTTTTATTCCTATTTGGATTCATTTTATTATTTAGCTTACCGCCTGCGCTCACACCCACTGATTGCCTATGCATCAGCATAGCGTTGCCTTGACGCATCATCAGTTGTTTCTCTTGTCGATTCGCTTCATGGAATATGGCCAAGTACGTGAATATCATAATGGTGCAAGGTATCCAGAACGAAATCGAACTGGAAACGATGCAGTATGGCTTATTCACAATGAACTCGCAGCGGTCTTTATGCGCCTCGACGAATCGCTTGTGATCCTCGGTCGTATACCAACCAATAAATATGGGCAGAAAGGACAGCAGTGCTGGTGATATCCATGTGTTTAGTATCATGATACCAACGACGCGCTTTGTCATGCTAATCGGATACTTGAGCGGCTTTACAATGGCATAGTATCTGCAAAAGTGAAGTAGAATGTGTTTGAATTCTAACAGAGATAAGTTTGCAAAGTTGATGAAAATCATTGAAAAGCGCAAATGGTACAGATGTACTGCAATCTGATTAAATGGAAAATTTCTCAATGTGAGAATGTAAATTCTTTCATTCTGATGAATGAATGAGTGTGAAGTTTGTATGAAATTAATTTGGATTGTAATTTTTTTCAAGATGCATGATAAGGTGATGTCTTGAGTTAAAATGAAATAAAATAAAATAATTATATATATTAGTTTAAGTCTCATTTGCATATTAATGTATAAATTACAAATTATTATATATATAAATTATATCAATTAATATAATATATGGTATTATTAGATAATTTATTGTTTTATTGACCAAATTTTATTTATAGATTTTATAAATGAACTAGTTGATCAATGATAAATAACATACAAACTTTTTAAATAAGTTTTAAAGAAATATATATAATTGCCATCAATTTTTCGACTATAGTCAATAGTCTTCAGTAAGCAAAAAAAATATAAACTTTATAAAAATTAATTAATTTTCAATTCATAAAATTTTAGTTGAAAAGTATATTAAAAAACGTTGGATATTGCTTTCAATATCCTGAAGGTGGCTTTCGAACTATCGACTAATTTAAAAACTTTATGTGTTTTTTTTAACATAGATTAATTAGCCCTTTCAAAGCTAATTCGAGATACAAGCTGTTAGGAGGTAGTGAGTGCACTATACATCAACCACATCACAGTCTGCACCATCATAAGGAGTTGAATGCGTAAAGACAATTTGATTGACCGAATTGCCTGTACTAAAATCCAACAAAATTGAACCATTTTTAAAGCGAATCCTTAGGGAGAATGAAAAATATATAAAATATGAGAATAACTAATGCAAATGTTATGTTCAAAGTACTCTCCATAAACGACTTCAAAGTCTATATTGACTGTAAACAAGTTTGAGGTTATGTCAAGTGTTTGATTGGATTGGATAATTGGATGAGAATTGTCATATATTGTTATATATATTGGGTCTACTATATTTTTTTCAATGTATTAAAAAATCTAAACAAAACTAACGTTTGTCAAATTATAACCGAGCTATTCCCAAACAAGTGGCGGTGAGTGATCCAAAATTGCTTGAAAAATATAGTATAGTAGTATATAATGATCTGTGGAATATAATTAAGTAGTATTGTTTTCCACACTTCATTGTCATGACGTGTAATATTTGTAAGAAGTACAATTACTTGCTTATTGCTATATACAAGTAATATATTGGAATGAGAATTTGACCGAAATCTTACTCAGTACTGTATTTAAGTGTTGAAAGAGACAAGGTTATCCATTAACCCCGTATTATAATTTTTATCATTTGCAACACTTTCTTTGCAAGCTATATACATTAAAATCTAAAAGTATGTGAATTTAAGCCATTAATGTAAAACTGTTGGGGATGGATTTGTTAGTCTTAATGACATATAGAATGATATAAAACAGACAAAGGAATTCATGACTAATATGAAGTTTATTGGTATAGATAGATTATAGAGAATTTCAATAGATAAATATTTTTAAAACATCATAGTTAAATAACCTGCAAGCTACCACAATAAATCTTTATAATAAAATATTCTTCAGAACTTTCTTTTCATTCAATATACAAAATTATTATAGGATAGAAAAATTATTAACGCAATATTGGTGAAGTAAGTAGAGTTTCAAAAGAAAGAGACCTTATTGGAAAAGGCTACCAAGACTATCACAATTTAAAATGCTTTTAGGGACTTACAACCTAAAACGCTTACTATCTTTTATTAAAGAAATCCGACTTGCAGAAACACTCTAATTCGACTAAGGGGCAATAGGTCGCAATAGATCTTTTAGTAACAATATGTAGAGATTCAATAGATAAATATTTTTAAAACATCATAATAAAATAACCAGACCAGCTATCATAATAATATTGGTTCAAGACATATATATATATATATATATTTATTTTAATACATTAAAACAAATTTTTTTTTATTAAAATTTGCAAATTACCTATCTACTGATATGCAGCACAGGTGCAATATGCTCGCTGTTGAGAAGTAAACATCCAAACTGTTCCATAAATCGCACAAGAACGGACTAAATAGCCAACTGCAATGAAGAAAACAAATAAAATTTGTATAAAATTGTAAAAACTATATAATTTTATTTATAATATTATATTAGAAATAATTTTTGAAGCCATTAGTATCAATTTACATTACTCAAAATCACATTAGTCGCAGATAAGAGCTTTTAAAATTTAAAGAACCTAAAAGTACGTTTTACCTTAAAACCTTAAAAGGCTGAGACTCCATCAAATAGGCTTACAATTTCTTTTTTTTATTGGATAAAAACTTGATTCCCAAATGTAAACTTTCGACAACATTCTTTCGAATGGAAAATTATTCGAATCGTTTTTGGCAACAGGCACGATTTGCAAATGCATTGAAAGTTGTGCTTCGCATTGATTCTGCAGTCTTTCATGGCTGAAAGTGCAAATAATGATTTCCAAATTGCAAAGCAGCAGAGTAAAATCGAAAAATGGCATTTTAGTCTAGGCATAGAGCATGGAGCATGGAGCACAGTTCGCAGGATAAAAGGCGCAAGGCACAGGGCTCTTGGCACACCCACCAATCAAGCCCATTACTCACACTACCCACTGTGACCCAATTAAAACTCATTTTAAATTATGTCAATTTATTTATTTCTTGTTACTTTTTTCCTTTATTTTTACTATTTTTTTTCCTTTTTGTTTGCACATTACGAGCTCATAGCTTTTTAGGCGAAATTTATTAACAGCGCAGGATTTGGCGACATTTTGCCTATTTTTTCGTCGTCGATGTTCGAAGGAAGTTTGCAAAACTTTTGTTAGGCAAATGAGGCATGGCACCTGGCCCAACTGATACTGTCCTATTTTATTCATTACTTTTTATAAATTGGCACTGTTGATTATGCAATGAGCCAATGGGGCACTGTGGCACTCTGGCACTATGGAAATGTGGCTATGAGAACGTCGAGG
>NW_024034135.1:0-6355 GCF_002237135.1 Teleopsis dalmanni | reverse complement strand
GCTAAAGATCTAAAATAGAAAAAGTTATATTATCAGAAGAACGAATCAATATAATTTTAATAGTTTTCTTCGATTCAAAGTGAATTGTTCACAGTGAAATTATCGGAAAAGTTGGATAGTGAACGCAAACAATTCTGGTCAATAAGTATAAAAACTAATTTGAAAAACACGTTGGAGTTTTATATTGATTTAAGAATAAAAATAAAATAAGTAAAAAAAATTATTTGAAACCTAGCCCTCGAATTTGGAAGGTACTTACATTCTAGTTTCTTATGATGGCTGAAAGAAATATCATCTGTAACAATTAATAACTACTGTAATAATCTATTTTATTTAGAGTAAGTTCATATTCCAATTAATAAATCATTAAATAGAGTCTATTAGCAAACCAAACCATAAAATCTGATTTAGTTTATGTCTTCCATGTTGTGTCGACAGTTTTTAGGTTTCCTCTCTTATCAAATATATATTATATATAAAGAATGGTTTACAGAGAAAACAATCAACTACGATCGTTTGTTTAAAATTGAAGTTGTTTTTGAAGTTTGCCACATTTGTCTACAGTACAGACATCTTTTCATCTTTATGTGGAATATTAAAAAATTTTAGCTTTTAAACATAAATTAGTTAATAAAAATAAAATAATAATATGATAATAAAGTAAAATACAAATAAATTAGTGAAAAAATGTTACAATCCAAGCGTATAATTTAATTTAACCAACATAATTGCTTTGTTGTTCACTGTGAGTGTAGATTTCGCTGCTTATAGAATGGCAAAATGCAGCGCAAAAAGCAGTGCCGTAGTTTACGGTTAGAGTATGATATTTTACGGTATATACAACCGCGGTTCTCTTTCTCTCTCTCTCTTTCCGCCTAAACGTATTTAAAATCACTCATACGTCACGTGCAATGATTTATTATTGCACTAATAAATCACTTTTTGCATATCATAAACAATTCTTAATGCGTGTGTGTGTTTTTCTGCATATGTAGTGCATATTATAAAATGCCCTTTATGGTGTCAGATATGTTTCTCCCACTTGATGGGTTCCGCCTCTGTAGAGTTTATAATCGTTGTTGTTGTTCGTTAGTTGCGATTTGATTGTGGTGTAAAATTTGATTGCACTAATTAAGACAAGAAAAAATAAGAAATTGTCGCCAGTTTGTTTTTTTTTTATATATTTTTGAAATTGAAAATTGTAATTAGCATTTTGTTATTTGTTGTTGTTATTATTTGTTGTTGTTGTTTCTGCTGATTTTTAATTAACGTTTCTTGCCAACAATTAACATTTTTAATTACTTTTGAAGTGCAATAAAAAAAATTTCTTTACTTTGATTTAAATAATTTTATACAACAATTTTATTAATTTACTATTAATAAATATTAATGAATAACAAAATAAAGAAAATGAAAAGTAAACGAAAATTTGATTTTATGTAGAAAAATTAAAAGTCTTGCTATTACGACTATAAAGTCACTACGTGGCTTTTTACAGCTTGTAGTGTTTTTAATATATTATTATATTTGCAAATTGTTAAAATTAACAAAAATTGTTCTATTTAGTAATTACAACTATTTATTATAATATCAAAAATATTTTTTTCAGACATGAACTCATACTTTATTTTGATTTGTTTTAAATTAATGGTGCTGTTAGCTGCTACTGCTTTTTTTGTGTTTTGGGTGCTATTAGCTAGCACCATAGGCTTTTGTTACTTTAATGTATTAAATTGACCTAAGTTGGTCACTTATTTTAAGACGAAGTGGAGTGCAAGGGCATACTTCGTATTGTCCTTAGTTATTTAGCCATAGCAACCTGTCATTGGGCTTTAATCTGATATCGCACTCCCCTCCTGGCATCTTTGCTGCATGCACACCTTCTCTGGTTGCGTACGTTTGGAGATGCACGGCTAGTGCTCTTTCAACTTGACCACGCCATGGAAGGCACATTCTTTCCTTACGTCTTCTTTCTCCAACTGCTGCTTCAAACACCTTTTTTGCTGAAGCATCGTCAAGAAAAGAAAGAAAAGTTGCTGGATGTAAATTCATTGAATGATGTCAATGTCATATTAAAGCCATTATTAATGGCTATGTGGTAGTTGTCATTAACTCGTACTTTTCTCTCGAAAATCCAAGTGCTATTTCATCATTCTGTAATCAGAATGATCAGAGATAAGCAGAGGTGGGATGACCATCGTACAGAGCGTGTTTTGTCGGTCAAGAGAAAGCTCTACATCCAAATTGTCTTCTGAGTCCATAGTAGTACCTATTGGCAATAGTAATTCTTAGTTTGATCTCCAGGTTAACATCGTTAGTAATTACGGCGGTGCCAAGATAAATGATATTCTTGACAGTTACGAAAGTATAATCACTAGCAATCAGCTCGTCATCCGAGTAACGCACATTTCTGCCGACATATACTTCGTTTTACTCTCATTAATCGCTAAGCCGTTAGCGTTGCAAAGAAGCTGGACACATTTGTAAAATATTTTGCTATTATAATAAACACCTACCCTGCCTATGATCGTTTCCATGTTGAAATTGAAAAGATCGCATTTTTTTTAATTGTGCTTCATTAAAACGTAAAAATTACTACAAGTGAGCCTAAGTGCAAAAATTGAAGTTATTTTATATTAAATAATATTTTTTAGAGATAATGCTAATTATGACTATGTGTTTTGCAACTTTGTTCAATTAAGAAAATTAATGCAGTAAATTATACAAAAATATTATCGCAAGATCGTTCATGTCAATAAATATTTTTAATTACTGCTTTAATTAATCGCATTTAATTAAATAAAATTTCTATTATCTCAATTAAAAAAAATACTTTAATATTTTGTTAGTTATAGTTAACCTCAAGCCAAACATGTTTTGCTCTTATTGAGTGCAGATATGTTTAAAAAGTGGCATTACTGTTTTGAGTAGGATTTCTTGAAGAAAATTCTCGACTGTGTCATACTGCAAATAACATATCAAATATTAGATTTTAAATACTGCTTAAATAATCCTCCAATTTAAAAGTTGTGATCTATAAAATATTATTTGCATATTGTTGGACATGGGGGAAGTTTAGATGCGATAAGTATGTTAAGTGTTATGTGCTGTAATAAAGATATTTGTTCTCAAATCATAAAGGTTCGAAAACTAATTAAAGTAAAAATGTGCAATAATGTGATCAATGTATTTAATAATTCGAAAATTATTGATTGGGATAACAATAAATAGAACAAATGAAACGTACAGTGCACGTATTGAGTAAAGTCATGGTTGAGTAGAAAATACTTTTAGGGCTTAAATTAGAAAATTTAAGTGACAAAATATGTATTCAACATGTACTCATGTACTCCAATATCTATTTCTGAGTCTGTTGGACAAGAATTTACAATTTTATGCAGCTTCATATTAATTTTAATTGGAAAGTAGTAAGTAGTGCTATATTGAACTTATTTGAGGCTCAAGTTAGCCATTTTATAGTTGCACATTGCTTAATATACTTGATAAATACATGGAATAATTAAAAGAAAGAGAAATAATAAGAAAGAAGTTACTATTGTTGCTAGTGATGGACTTGGTCCAGTTTTTATAGTTCATTTAAATTGTCACTATCGTTATTTTTAAAGAGTGCGAAATTCAACAAAAAAAAAAAAATAAATACATTCGACTTTTTTTTATTTCATGTGTAGTGAATGGCACTTGTAAGGGTATAATACTAAGTTTGTAATTAAAGGATATATAGCATTAATCGATGGTAGAAAAATCCATTTGATTCGCCTAAAAAGGTTTTAAAATATTTTACATTTTTTCTTTGTATGTAAGTTTTAATTTCAATAAAACTTTCTATCAATTAGAGTTACCTACGCATACCTCGCTATTTTTTGTTTCGAAGATTGCTATAAATCTGTTACTTCGTTGACAGAGAAGTTGCTATTTATTTGTAGTTAAAGGAATACCTCTACTTATCCTCACATTTCTTCTCATTTAAATTTGCATTTTTTGTTTTGTTTTTGTTGTTATTTTATTTATTCCAATGTGCAATACAATTAGGCCATATAATGGTCGCATGACTGTTGCATTTACCTCCAACTCGCAGTTCTCAGATTTTAGTCCGTCGTTAACAAATTGTTAGGTTTTTATTTGGTTTTTTTGTTTTTGTTTTTGTTTCTTTTATTTTTTCTCCACTTTACAGCACTGATGTAGGCGCTTTAGACCCTATTAACTTAATTAAAATGGTCTCAAATAAATATATAAATTTGATTCGTTTCTTTTTACGATTGTTGATTTCTCTTTTTTCTTTGAAACTTTTTATGCGCTTTTTCTCTTATTACCCTTTTAAGTCTTACGCTCTTTGCAAAATCTTTTGAAGATGTTAAATCATGCAAGAATCGCATCGTCGCCACAATTCTCCCGCTTAAGCAGAAAAGAAAAGTAAGAATCGTTAATAAACGACATACCGACCGACAGAACAGAGCTGAACGGAGTTGAGTGGCACATGTGGTTCTTAGCTGAGGCAGAATTGAAAGAAGTGGCAGGACAAAAAATTAAAGAAACCAATTTGCTGCGAAAGTTATTTTTATAATGAGCATTTCAAACGTAATTAACAAGGCACATTGTCTATATGTAGCACCCGTAACTGCTGGTTTTGCTGCTCGCAGCCGCCACTCGCCGCGAATCTTTCTATCATGTCGAAGGAATTTTAATTAGGACTGCTTTTAGGCATAAGGTGTGTAGGAAATAATTACGATACATTGTACGAGTATATGATTTCTGTAAGGATTGCTTATTCTGATTTGACAATTCCGTGCAATCGATTCTAGTTATAGTAAAGTTCCAAAAATATAAAATGTAACGCAAATGATAAATGATTTGATTAGAATTATATAATTTAAAAATTTTACATCGTGAGATTAAAAAAGCGGATGTTTTTTGGCTACTTGATTTTTACTTGCTACTTCGTAATCTCTCCATGACCAAATACCCATAAAATATTATTCGACTTTGACTTTCTAATAAGTGCATTGTGCTATATTTACCAGACATAAGTCTTAAAGATAATATTTCTTCAATATATAATTGCACTTCTAATTGTTAGAGAGGTTAAAATGACTGCAGCAAGAGATAACTTTCGGTTCCAGATATGAAGTATAATTCTCCCTGCATTGATCCAAAAACCATACCTTTATAATTAATTACAATATATCCAGTAGAAAACGGATCGATCCGTCATCGAAGACGTCTTCAAGACATGGATACATACATGAAGACCGATCGATCCAAATGTATGACGGTCTTCGAAGACACTTTCATACAAATTAGCCAAATGTCTTCAATGAATTTTTGCGTACATGTCTCGAAGACCGTCTCGAAGACCATGTCTTGCATAACGGACGCATTCGACAGAAAGTTGTGCGCTCTTAGTGCAGTGCTCATATAATTTTTTCACCCTTTTTTTTATTTCTACTCTTTTATTGCGCTCTTTAAATTTTAAACGAATTTCAATTTTCTCTTTAAATAAGTAGAAAGAAATTGTTGTATTTTGTACTTTTATTTATTTTATATAATAATTTCTTAAATTACATTCAAAATTAAAAGTTTTAAAAATAAATTATAAATTTTATTATAAATTATTATAAATTTTATTAAGATATTAATAATAAACTAGTAAAAACTAGTAAACATAATGAAAATTAATTTAAATAATTAACTTAATATAACTTAGCATATCTAAAATTAACTAAAACTAATATAAAATAATTTATAGCATTTCGCTATCATCAATTGTTGAAGTTTTATATGTTTTCAAAAGCGTTGAAAAGGATTTTGGTACAATTAAACCTTCTGATCTTAAGAGTTCTAAAATATCATTACTACAACGCCTGTTAATCCTGTGTTTTTTAAATATAACAGCTAATTTTTCACAAGTGTTTTCAGTTTTTTTATTTTCAACATCCTTTGTTTCGTTTCTAAAACAACTTTCACTGGAATTATTGTCTTCAATATTAATATCAATATATTTTCCAGGAACTAAGTCACTATTTAATTTGTTTTGATTTAATTTCTTTTTTTTTAATATTTCGTAGTTTAATGATTTTGTTTCTTTATTTATTTTGATTTTTTTAATATTTATTTCACTACACTTCAAAATTATTGCGTCAATTCATTTATAAAACATAGCGTCATCTGAGGCAAAATTCAAATACGTTGCTATGAACACTAAAAATGAGAGAGAAAGCAAAGAAAGAGTATTTACATTCATGTTTTGAGCAATTGTTTTGCAAATTTGCTTGAAAATGCGGACGCGGTATCAAAGACCGTCTTGAAGACAATGTCTTCGAAGACCACTTTTTCTACT
>NW_024034134.1:0-6357 GCF_002237135.1 Teleopsis dalmanni | reverse complement strand
ATACTGCGACAGTTGGAATTTAGAGGTAAATTTAGCCAAATCGGCAGTCATGGTGTTTAGAAAAGGCGGTAGGCTGTCTAGTAGAGAAAGGTGGACATACAAAGGGGAAGTGCTTAAAATAGTCGCTGAATATACATATTTAGGGGTAACGCTCACGCCAAAAATGATATTTAAAAAACACCTGGAAAACAGGAATATATCTGCAAAATCAAGCATAAATGCCACTTGGAGTACGTATTTAAATAACGATAAAATTTCAATCAGGGCAAAGTGGCAAATGTTCAATGCTATTTGTAGAGCCATACAAGGCTATGCGGCGCAAATTTGGGGGAGTGACATGTTTAGCGAAATAGACAAATTACAATGCTACTTCTTCAAAAGAATTTACAGGCTTCCCAATTTCACTCCAACCTACGCCATAATGCTGGAATCAAATATGGAAAGCGGGCATTTGTACACAATGGACTTGCATTTAAGATACGTCTACAAGACTTTGTTTGAATATAATGAAAGGAGATTGCCAAGAATATTGTCACAAAAAGTTCTGCAAAAAAATGTATTTTGGGCAGAGAGACTAAACGTTTTGGGAAATGAGTCAAGCCTAGTTTGGAATGATGAAACAACAAGCCAAGAATGGAAGAACAATAATTTCGTATTATTAAATCACTTAAAAGTGGAAAACAGAGTAAAAATGTGGCGAAAAGCATTGAGAAGTGAAAGCAGAATTTATAAGTACCTAGACCATAACTTGGGGGCTCAATATTTTACAGAAAGCTTCAGTCGTGCGCACATAATGTGGATTTTTAAGGCGAGATGCGACTTAATTCATTTAGATGGCAAATACAATAGAAACTGTACACTGTGCAATCTCAATGAAACGGAAAGCATACAGCACTTCTTAGGCCGCTGTCCTATATTAAGGCCGTTTAGACGAATTTGTTTTGAGAGAGAAACGTTAGTGGAAGAGGAAGTAATCAATGTGCTTAATGGGGAAAATGATCCTAACTGGAAAAAATTGATTAACTATATTACTAGTGCTTTAAAATACAGAAAACTAATTATAAATGAATTTAATACTTTTTAATTAATATTTAAAAGCATATACAATTAATTTAAATTCTGTATAATTCCTTTTTGTATTGTAAATATAAATTAAGTTTGTAAATTTAAATTTTGTAAATTCTTAATTTTAATTTTGTAAATTTTAAATTTTAATTTTCTAAACGTTATGCAAGAAAGTAAATTTATTTTAAACCAACATCTCCGACAGACGACTATAAGTCATTGTCGTATTCTTTGTTTGTTCAATTCAATATTTTTAAGTTACTATAATGTTTTTAGACTTAAGGCTTATTACTTATTTATGTTAAAAATTTTTTTTTTGAAATTGAATAATAAAGAATCTAATCTATCTAAAAATCTATACATTCATTTGTTATGCATCTAGGAGCATCTAAGATTAATCTAAGGGTTTTTGATTGAAAACGTTGAATAATCTCAATATTTGAAGATGCAGCAGTTCCCCAGAGTTCAATGCCATATGTCCAGATTGGTTTGAGTATCGCTTTGTAGATAAGAAGTTTATTTTCCACGGAAAGCTTTGAACTTTTGTTTAGTATCCAGTAGAGCTCCCGCATTCTGATGCCAAGTGCTTTTCTTTTGGTAAAAATATGGTGCTTCCAAGTTAGTTTTGTGTCAAAGTGTATTCCTAAATATTTCACTTGGGTAGATTGAGGGATTAAGATATCGTTAAGTCGTACCGGAGGGCAATTTTTCCTTCTCATTGTAAAGGTTATTTGTGAAGACTTAGTCTCATTTGCTTTTATTCTCCAGGTTTTAAGCCACTGGGAAATGTTATCTAGCGCTCGCTGGAGTTTGTTTGATGCTAACTGGTGATTTTCGTCTGTAGCAATTACCACAGTATCATCGGCAAAAGTTCCAATCTCAGTACCAACGGTGGTAGGCAAGTCGTTAGTGAAGAGTAAGTATAACACTGGTCCCAAGACACTGCCTTGTGGCACTCCAGCCTGAATTGGCTGCAAAGTTGACATTTCATCCCCCTGTTTTACAAAGAAATATCGTGATTCGGTGTAAGATTTTAAGAAAATATAGTAATTAATTGGGAGCATCTTTTTAAGCTTAAACAATAGGCCGTTATGCCAAACTTTATCAAATGCCTGGGATATGTCCAGAAATGCTGCTGTGCAGTACTTCTTTTTGTCAAATGCTGTATGTATGACATTAACCACTCTGTGTACTTGCTCTATTGTACTGTGTTTTTTTCTAAAACCAAATTGATATTCCGGAATTAGTCTCCTTCTATTGACAATGGGCATTAATCTGGTAAGAAATAAATTTTCCAACAACTTTGACATAACCGGTAGAAGACTAATTGGTCTATATGACTTAACATCTTTTGCCGTTTTCCCAGGTTTGAGTATCATGGTGATTTGAGCCACCTTGAATTGAGGAGGGATAAAGCCTTTTGTGACAATAGAATTAAAAATGTTTCGCAGCAGTACTATTGCTTCATCCGGTAACTCCTTTAATATTTTTGAAGTAATTAGGTCATAGCCGGGTGCTTTATTTATTTTTAGTTTCTTGATTTCAAATTTTATGTCGAAAATGGAGAATTTTTGTATTGGAAGGTCCAGTTGGTGCGTTTGCAGTAAAACCTCTCTAATCTCTTCAGATATACTATTTGGGGCTTCATTAATGTTTGGAACAAAAACTGAAGACAGATGGTCCTTAAATGCTTTGCATTTTTCTGTATCTGTTCGGGCCCATTGCCCAAGTTCGTTTTTTACTGGTGCATTGTGCGTTGTTGTCTGTTTCTTGATTGCTCGCCAGAGAGAGTAGTTGGTGGAAGTAGTTGCGTCTAGTCTTTGGAGATTTCTTTGTATTTCCAAATTTCTGGTTGTTTTCAGATGTTCTTTTAGATTTTTGATCAGCACATTAAAAAGTTTTTTATCTTTCGGAGATTTGGTTTGTTGCCAGCGCCTTCTGGCTGCTCTTTTGGCTCTTATAAGTTCTTGAGTCGTACTACATAATGGTGTGGGGAATTGTTGCATGTTTGAAGGCGTGGATCTCCAGGCTGATTGTTGAATACTCCTTATAAGATGTTCAGTTGCAAGCGCAATTTCTTCGTCTGTTTTAAGCGCCGTTTTTTCATCAAGTAATGCCTTAAGTGTATGCCTAAAGGCATCCCAGTTGGTTAATTTGTTGTGCAGATAACATTTTTGAACTTTAAGTTGTATATTCGATTTTATCCGTAATAATACTGGCGAGTGATCTGATGAAAGATCAAGGCTAGATTTACAGAAAGTGTCGTTTTGTCGCACTCCTTTAGTAACACAAAAGTCTAACAAGTCTGGCATTTTTTTGGGATCCGTGGGCCAATAAGTTGGTTCTCCAGACGAGATAGTTGAAAGGTTTTCGCTTCTTATAGCCGCAAGCATCTGTCGTCCTTTGGGTGTTGAAAGCCGAGAGCCCCATTCAACGTGTTTAGCATTAAAATCTCCCCCCGCAATAAATCTGTTACCTAAGGTTCTAAAGAATTTTTTATATGTTGCCGTCTTAGTTGCGTGTTTTGGTGGACAGTATACTGATGTTATTGTGATTGAGCCACACCAATCTTTTACTGATATGCTGGTTGCTTGAATCTCTTCAGTGCGGTATTGTTGCATTTCAAAGTGTAATATATTTGTTTTAACTAAAATGCCACTTCCCCCATGAGCCGTTCCATCGGGATGCATAGTGTGGTAAAAGTCATAGCCTGGTACTTTAAAATAATGTTTTGAAGTAAAACGTGTTTCGGATATTAGCATGATGTCTACTTTTTGATCTTTTAAAAATTCTTGTAGCTCTAAACAATGTTTTGACAGCCCATTCGCATTCCAGAGCACTATATTTAATTCACTGTCGGACATAATTTAGTCGTCAGCGTGACAAGAACATTCATTAACGTAGTGATTTGTTCTAACATTTGCTTAACTACTATTAGAACTTCGCTCATGGTATCTGGAGATTTAGGAATAGTATGAGATTTAGGTGATTGTTCCACTAGCACACTAGCATAACTTCTTTTGGGATCCCTTGGGATAGAAACTTTGTCTTTTTCTTCGTCAGTTTCTTTGTTTGTAGTTGTTGTTGGTTTAGGTTTTAGTGTTGGAAATTTCGCAGTTTGTAGCTGCTTATAAATCGAACAGCCTTTATAATTTGCAGGATGGTTTCCTTCACATAATACGCATTTGACTTCAGTACTTCTTCCTTGGATTGGACATTGAGACGAAGAATGGTTTTTTGCACATTTGATGCACCTCGGATGTCTTCGACAATAACTTTTCGTGTGGCCATAGTCTTGGCAGTTACTACACTGAGGGATGTCTCGTTTAGGACGAGGAGGCTCAAACGTGACTCGACTATGCATCAAATTCTTTATGCTGTAGATCTCCTTGTTATTTTGTTGAGGCTCAAGTTCTACAATGAAGAGAGGAAGTGGTTTTTTCGATTCTCTGTGTTTCATATTGAACACGTTTAGAGCTTTATGACCTATTTCCGCCAGAGCTGTTTTAATGTCCTCGGTATTGACAGACGAATGCATATTTCTCAGGATAGCTTTAAAATTTCGTTCATCTTTAGGCTTGTAGGTATAAAATTCGGTTTTTTTCGATTCTAGTTGCTTTACTATTGTAACATAAGACTCAGTTGTTTTTGCTTGGATTTTTACCTTTTCGTTGTTTAAAACTTTTAGCTCAAAATTGTTTTCTACTTGTGAGGACAAAAGATTTATGAGAGGATTTATGTTATTCACCCTATCTACGAATATTGGTGGAGGTTTGGGCTGCTTTTCGGCATGTTGTGTCACTTCTTCAACTTCTTCCTCTTCTGTTTCTAGTACTGAAAATCTATTTGCGGAACGGCTTGGATTGTCTAGCCAGTAACTATCTAATTTAGCTTGTTTTTTAGTTTGTTCAGCATTTTTTGAACGACGAATTTCAGGACTTGAACGAGTTCTTTTCTGACTTTCTTTTGGAAGATTAATTTTTTGTATTGAAGAGTTGCTTAATGAGTTTTCTCTTGAGTTTCCCTTCGATTGAGTATGTACTTTGAAAGTTTTTTGGCTGTTCTGCTCTTTGTGCACAGGTGTCGAGAACATAGCGCAATTTGATGTAGTAGGTATTTCGTTCAGTATATTGTTTGATATATTAGCGATTGAACTTACCGAAGTTGTTGGAAGTAAAGATAAGGCATGAGTAGACGAAACGGATATCTGAGTTGATGTAGAACTCAAGGTGTTAGTTATCGAGTTTGCAGTGCATACTGTGACGCTATTTGTAGTACATGTAGATGTTGAGCAGGAATGTGCTATTAGATTTGATGGGGAGAGTCCCACCGTGAGCGTATGAGGTGAGCTTATCAGTGGGGTACGGCATTGTTCACTCCAAGAGTGAGATATATTACCTAGTTTTTGGTTTAAACAAGTGTCGTAGTTTTTTTCAATTGAGTTTGAATTGTTTTCGGCCTGTAGCTGTTTTTGGCTTCGTGTTGCTAAGGGACTTCGTTGAACACTCATTATTTGAAATTGTGTTAGTTAATGTTTGGTTTTCGTTGATCTTATTTTGCTATGCACTGGAGCGTTCGCATAAATTAGCGTATCGCCCATGCAGCAGAACAAGTGATTTTTGAGTAGAAATTATTTTAATAAGATTAAATTATTTTTAAAAAAAAAAAGAATCGGTTAAATTAAAATGTTAATTAGTATAAAAATGTACCATATATCACATTTGATTTTGTTTAAGTTGTATTTTAAATGCAAATAAATATTCAAATATTAATATAAATAAATTTTTTATTATTTTAATAAAATAAATATTAAATATTAATATAAGTGTTCCAAATTTTTCACAAAATAACACGTATTAAATTTATGGATAATTAATTTTATCCAAAATTCGTTTTAGCGTTTTGCAACACTTATTTTAGTTTATTATTTTAAGTTTAAAAGCTTTTATTTGCTGTCTCTATCAGCTTTTATGTGTTTGTGTATAGAAAAACCAGACACTAGTGTAACTATCTGTCTCTGTCAGATTTGTTTAATTTAAATTAAATTTACGTTCCAAAATAAGGCGAATTATTACAAGAGCGCCAAAATCTTTATGCTATCACAATATAAATACGAACAATTGATTTGAACATTTATTCACTATTTCAATAGTTTTTGCATATATACTGCGATTCAGCACTCAATAACTTCGTTTATCTTGAACTTTGTATGTAGTTATCGCGCTAAACACCCGCTAACTAGTAAAACTTTGCAAGAGCACTATAAAACACGTCCGTACGTGGAGAAGACTG
>NW_024034133.1:0-6358 GCF_002237135.1 Teleopsis dalmanni | reverse complement strand
GAGGTCCATCATTTTAAATATAGTACGTAATATTTTTTTTTTTGATTTTTCACGTAATAGTTATATTTACCGCATATCGTTCCGTACCGCGTTTCTTTGAAGGTACCTTAAGAATATATTTAAGCATATTATTCGTCTTATTAAATTAGCTATATACATTTTCTTTTCACATACACTAGGTTGTTCTGATATTTTATATTCAGTATATACATTTATCCTGGGGAATTATAAATTAAAAAACATGTGTAAAGGTCACCCTTTTGTTGTGTTCTCTTTATATAAATATAATTTTTCTAAAAACTAATAGTGAGATATATGATAATAGAATAAACGTAAGTATTTCTATAATGCATTGATTTCTGTATATCTTGATCTAAAATATAACTGTAAGTTGCCTCTACTTACCTATTTCTTATTGCATTTGAATACAACTGAACTTAAATGGAAGGTACTAAAGAGAAGTATAACCCCACAGTAAAAAAACGGGTTTGAGTTTTGATTTTACAGACTAAATGTTGTAGAGGCTATGTCCATAAAGGCCATAGCCCTATTTAAAGTTGGTTGTGAGAAACTTAACATGCTTGTAGCCTTTGTGTTTTCTTTCAAAATCTTTCAAAAATCATATTGTAGTTATATACATCACGCTCTGACAATAGGCATGCTATCCATCAAAAATCAGAGCAATGAAATGTTTAACTTCTGATGAAAAGGTACAATCTTTTAAATAAAGACATATTTAAATATATCTATAACTGTATTTTATAATGAAATAATACAATTCTATTAATGTAGGGTATTGCAGTGAGTATCGAGTAAGTCTCATTTTTCTTTAAGTTTGTTTGGTTGGAATGAAACTCCACTTTGTAGAAAGCCTTTACAAACAATCTGCTGTTCACGTAAAATAATTCTGTCTGATATCTGATATTTTATATTCCTAAACTACTGTACAATACCATCATTTAGAGAAAAATAATTATTTACACATATACATTGAATTTATAAAAATGATATTTTCTGTTTTTATAGTATTAATAATAAATTTCTTAATATTAATAAATATACTACTTCTGTTATAGTATATAAATAGATTTACTTTAAACTTGACATATAACCAAATCACACCAAATATAAGCATCATCCTCCCACATAAATTCAGAAAAAGCTAAGTTAATTTTCTGTGTTTTATAGAAAACTTGATAAAAATACACATTTATATCCATGCTTATTATGATTTTTATTGAAAACTCAGTTTCTATTAAAACTATATTTAAAGGTAAAAAAAAGATTTTTTTTAAATATTTTTTATAGAAATTTTCTATCTCTACTTGTTTACTTATCTATAAATTTCTAATAAAAGTTTTTTTTTTTACATATTTTTGCAGTTGCTCATGAAAACCAAACGCTTTCCAGCAAAGTCGGGATTCACGTGACATGCACATTTGGCTATTCAAAAACAAACAAATCATGCAAAAGTCTTAACTAAAAACTGTGTTTTTGGCAAGAAACGAGAAAAACGTGCGCTGGCGCACATTCCATTACCACAAATCACCCAATATGCGCCTCAAGTCATTTAACCTAAAAACAGTCAAATAAAGTGAAAATTCCAAATAAATAGAAATAAATAAGTGAGAAAAATAGAAATTAATAAAAACGCATATAAGTGAAATTAGCCAAAATATTTAATAATATAGCAAATAAAGTAAATAAAGTAAATAAAGAAAATTCAAATAATTCAATTAAAATTTATGTAAAATCAGTCTTGAAGTCACCAAACATGTATCGGTCGAATTTCTACGAATCCACCTGCCTGCGATGCAATGAAACAGTATACCAAGTTGATAGAGTGGGTCCACTTAAAGATTTCACATTCTTCCATTCGGGTTGCTTCAAATGCATACACTGTGGAACAAAATTAACCTTAAAAACATATTTCAACAATCAACATAAGCAGGATGACAAAGAGGTAAGGCATCTAACATATCTATGGAATAAAGTTAGTATATTTAATCCTATGTGTATATGATAATTAAGTATAAGTAGGTTTCCATTTTATATTGCATACATCGATAAATGATAATGGTAAAAATTTAAATTTTATGTGGTTTAAAAAAAATTATAATTCTTATTTAGGCCTTGTGCGAGTTCGAGTAAATTTAGGTCAAGTAAATTGAAATTTCCTAGGGATTTTTTGCACTGCACTTATGTAAATATTTATTTATTTATTGCACTTATTTATTATTTTTGGTTAAAAGTTTTCAAATTTATTTATCTATTTATTAAACACCTTATAAAATTTTCACAATGGTAACACCTAATTTATCTAATTTTTATCTAATTTACCTTATTCGAAATTCTGGTAAATACCAACATTCGCTGCCATACCGACATAATTTACTATTTCCCTAAATTTAGCATCAATTTACTCGAACTCGCATACGGCCTTAATATTAAATTGATTTTTAATAGCGGTTTTAATGAAAGAAACTTAATTCTTAATATAAACTATTGTATTTCGAATAGCATTAAATTACAGCATTACCATTTTATTAATTAATTGAATTTTTGACTGACCATACAACTGTATCGAGTATTGCCAAATATCCATCAACAGTGGACATGAAATTATTTCATGTATTTGATTATTCGTAAAAAATTTTTTGAAACTGCAGGTACCAAGGATTGAACTCATGCCCTGCCAAATTTAAATCTTAGAGTCAGCGTTCATTAGCCAATTGACCCAAAATCGTACTTGACTTGTATGTTTTTATTAATTTACACTTAACCAATTGACTTGCTATGTTATATTATAACAGAATCATAAAACAGCTGTAGAATAATTGCATTAATTAATTATAGTTTTATTTTTAATTGTTAAATTTCAATACTATTCTTTTGTAGAGGTATTATATATTGCATGATTTTATTACTCTCTCTTGTGTATAGAATCTAATCTAGGAACCTAATAAGGAGAAAGTCATGCTACCTTTACCCCACGATTCGCTCAGACGAGATCGAAAAGGTTAATGAATATTTTTATTCATATTTTATTCCATAATAATTTTATATTAAATTTATTTCTTATTTATTGAACTCTTGATTGAACTCTTATTTAATAAAATTTATTTAGTTAAAATTTTATATATTTCATATTTTTATGAAATAACTACTTACTTACTTGACCATAACAACCTGTTGTTAAGTTTTGGTCCGAGGCTTTCTCTTGTCTCGTGTGTTAAACCTGACTAGTACCTCCTCAATTTGACCACTAAGTCCGATGCAGATCATTTCTCTACTTAATCCAACTGCTACCATAAATACTTTTTTCGCTGGAATAAATATAGTCATCCATTCTTCGAAATGACCGAGCCTGCGAAATCGCCGCGTGTTACATTGTAATGTTACTGTTATGATAAAATTTTTACATATCTTACATTCTATAATGCGATATATACCTGCCACTGCACTGCAATCCATTTGGAAGTCTTCCATAAAAATTGTAGCGGAACCGTTTAACAAAGATCCAATTGCTCACTTTTTCTTTGAGGGTAGAATCGTAGTAATATTTCTGTTGAATGTCACTCTCCGGATGATTTTATCATTTTTATCGGTAAAACTACAGACCTTTATATATCACCAAGTTTATTAATTGTGTATCCTTTATTCAAAGCTTTTCACCAAACTACTGATCGATACAATGGAATTAGGCGTACAACCTCTACGTACATCCATAGTGTTTACTTTGACTGAAGATCCATTTTTTATTTGTTGTTTGGATCTGTTTACAATACAGATCCTTGCGTTAACTTTGTAAAAGCATTTTATTTTCTAGATACAGTTAATGAGTTTCAATAAGTCTTCTTAGTATCCATATAATCACTTATTATGCCAATGAAGCAACAGTCCACTAGACATTGATTCAATGACATAGAACATGGTTCAAAAATTGATAAAATTAAATATTATTTGACTTCTTTTATTTAAAGTGATAAATTATCTTTTACTTTCAATTTTAAAAAAAGATTTTAAAAAACCTAAACATAAGTCTGAAGACATATTATATAAACAAATTATTCATTATCTCTTAAAAATGGATGCAATCCAATTACCTTTGCAAATATTTTCCTCTTAATTTTGTTTTCAAGTCTAAAACATCGCTTCGGTGTGCCACATTCAATATGGTTATCATGACAGTTTGTTAGGAATATTATGTTTTCCTGTTCCGCCTTTTATAGTTTATACAAAATATTTTTAAATTAATACTGAAATTATATATGTGGATTATAAAAATACGTAACTCGCAATCGAGTCATTACTAATAATAATAAAATTTTTGAATGGCTGGCAACAAAGTTACGCAAATCCCAAAATGGCGCTAGTCAAAATGGTCTAAACAGCTCCGCCATATTTGGCGGGCATCGACTATTTTGCAATAAAATCACCTACATATTATGCACATTTGATGTAAAAATTAATTAATTAATGAAAATACGAATAGAATATTTAAAATATCTGTACGTACAATATTGCTTAAATTACCTAATAATATGTTTTTTCAATAATTCTTATTAGTGACAATATACTTATACACTTAAATATCTCATATATAAAAAAAGCAGAAAAACAAAAAATTAGTCGTCCCACTATAATAATCATCAAAGTACTGCATAATTCTATAAAATTGATCTTATTGATCCACAACAACCACATGTCAATACTATTACATTTAGTTATTCGCTCAAAGGATCTCTTTTCAATATAATATATATTATTTCGCCTTATTTTTCTAGTCTCCTTGACTACGCTCATATATTATACGTATATATAAATATTATTGATTAATGAATACTCAAAAATTACAAACATTATGTAAAATAATAAATGGATACTAGCACCCTACCAATATTCTTCTTTCTTAGCATTACGGTGCTCGGTGGACCAGTGCTTCCTTAACCGATTCTTGCTATCTGACTCGATCTGATGTCAAGTTTTTTCAATCGCTTATTAAAACTTCTTCAGAATCTTCTAGCCAGCTCTTTCTAGGTCGGTCTCTTCTTCGGCATCCAACTGTACCAATATTACACCAGTCCAATCTTTCTTCAGCTGAACTGTGATTTATGGTCACAGTACAGTATAGTAAACATTTTCAATAAGATTACCGAAATATAAGTAATTAGTTAATTGTGTCCTCAATCTTCAATACTTAAAAATTTTGTTATATACTATATATATAATTGTTAGTTATTTGTTATTATTGTTTTTTTACTAGTATTATTTATTGTTATTTATTTTATTTTAAAAAAATGTGTTGATAAAATGTAAATAACTATCAAATGATTTATTTATTTTATTTTCAAACAGGTCTATTGCAGTTCACATGTACCAAAGAGCGGACCAGGTCACCTAGATCAAACATCTGTGGGCATAAGACAAGCCTTGAATGCGCCGCGCACCAACAAATATGTTAACGAACAAATCCGCGGTACACGCAGCGAAGTCGACGGTAAGCAAAATCTAATTCACGCAAAACGTGTGAATTTTAATTAAGTCGCCATATTTGCTGTTAATTTAATTTAAATTTGAATGCCTTATATTTGCATACGAGTACATTTGCTAAAATATAATTCAATTGATATGGTGTGTATTTTATTGCAAGCAAATGTAAATCTTACAGGTCCTTTGGGCTCACGTCAGTCTACGCCAAATGGTTATGGCAGCCGAGAAGTCAGTTCGCCTTCGCAGAATGATTCAGACTACAAATATGGTCGTTTCGATGCCAGCGCCCTGCACATTGCACATGCACTCAAGCAAACTGAGATACAAAAAGCGTATAACAAAATGCGTGAAAAACCAATCGATTTCTATTTGGTAAGCACAGACAATATGTAGATATTAAATCAATTTTATTACATAAACAAAAAACGGCATACATATCTAAATCAATGTAAATATATAAAAGGCCATTTTTCTTCTTCCATTCAAAAAAAATTAAAACCTTTTTTTTTAAATTTTTGCTCTTCAATTAATGATATTCCAGTTTAAGCTGCTACTAAAATGGTTCCATGAACACGATAAGTGTTATAAAAATCTCATAAGGCTACAAATCCTTTTTGTAGACTTCAAATAGACTCTTGATAGTCTTATAAGATCTAAAATCTTTATTGCTTTGGCATGGGTAGGTGCTTTTTAAAATTTTGTTGGTCTATTTATTATGATTTTTGATTACTTAAACAGGCTCTTGATAGTCTCAAAAGATTTGAAGTCCTTAATGATTCTTGAGCGGTCATTAGAAAAAGTTACTCTTCAATGCAGCATCAAATAATCTTAGGTATTAAACTCTACACTATGAAATTTACTCCCT
>NW_024034132.1:0-6360 GCF_002237135.1 Teleopsis dalmanni | reverse complement strand
AATGCGAGATTTGTAATACTTCTAAGGCATCAAATAGAATGAGAAAACCACTAATGGGAATGCAAACCATAACCGAAAAACCATTCCAACGTCTGTACGTGGATTTCATGGGACCTTATCCTAGGACTAGCACAGGTAATACGGTGATTTTTGTAGGGCTAGACCACTTCTCAAAATATGTATTTCTTAAACCAATGCGTGCAGCTACAGTCCAGAATATGATTAAGTATCTTGAAATTGATGTTTTCCACACATTTGGTGTACCAGAATACATGCATTCGGATAACGGGAAACAATTTATTTCAGAAGCCTTTAAGTCATTCTTGCAAAAATATGGAGTGAAACACATCCGAACTGGATTTTATTCTCCCCAAGCCAATGCTGCCGAAAGAGTAAATCAGTCGGTACTTCAGATCGTTCGTTCTTACATACAGGAAAACCAACGAAATTGGGATCAGTATGTAAGTGAGGCAGCATTTGCACTCAGAAGTGTAAAACACAGCTCGATAGGTATGGAACCATATATGGCGGTATTTGGGTCACATATGATTCAGCATGGCGCAGCATATGAGATAATGAGAAAGCTGAGCTCCATACAACAGTCTGAATTTGAAATATTAGAAGCGACAGACAAACAGCTACTGATGCGAGAGAAACTGAGAACAGAATTGAAAGCAGCTCACCAAAGATCTGGAAGAGTGTATAATCAACGGAAAAAGGAAATTCAGTTTAGAGCAGGGCAAGTAGTGTATAGACGCAACTTCAGACAAAGTAAGCAATCTGATGGTTATAACGCGAAGTTAGGAAAGAAAAACGTGAAGTGCGTGATTTTAAAAGCAATAGGTTCTTCTCTATATGAGTTAGGAAATATGAATGGGGTTAGTATAGGGGTATACCACGCGAAGGACATCTTTTGTCAGTAAGGAGTAGAAATCGGGTCATAACAATTAAATGCCTGGCTAGATCAGTCGGCAAAGGATGAGACTCTGCAACTCAGGGTATGGGTCGAGGCCACACGTTGTACAAGCAAACAACAGTCTACCAGTCCATTTTTTTTACGAGTCCGTTCCATGTTATATAGAGGTATAACATCGACGGTATCGAGCCTGTCATGTAGGCCTGGGTAGGGGTAAACGAAGAATTAATAAAACAACGTGAATATTAATGACATTAACATACCTTGAAATTTATGTGGCTTCCATGGGTACTTCAGTTATTTTTTTATTATATCGCCAACATTGTCAAGGTGTTTTTAATGTGACCACCAACAGTATTCCTCTTGCGCATAACTATTAAGTATGCTGTTCACCTTTTTATTATATGGTCCACAAGTAATTTTTTTATTAGAATTTAAATGTGTTATATTTGCACTCACTATTGAAAGAATTTCAATTTATTAAATCTACAACGTGCATTGCGCGCACGCTGTCCGTAAAAATAGAAGTAAACAAAAAAATGGTAAACAGAGAAGGCGAAAAGTAAAGCTTTTACGTTCAAGTCTCGTTTGTTTAGTGCAATATAGTAAGGCGAACTTCACAAAAGCTTCAGTAAAGTTTGACTTAATGAGAGGGGACAGTATTGCCAAGTGCGAATAACCACCTGAAATATCTAAGACAAATTGTAGCTTGATTGAAAAGGGGAAAGAAAAAAAAAAAGCTTTATTAGAGGTTATTACCCTCAAGTCAAACAAGGCCAGCTAACGCAAATTAACGAAAGCAAGCTGTGCTAACAGGATCACTAACATGATAGGAATTTATCAGTTAGGCGAATTGAATATAAAAGCCATAGCAGACACGGTGATGGTCTCTCTTTTTTTTTGCTTTTCCTTTGCTGTTGGTCGATGAACGACCGAAATTTGAAAATGTGCTAATAAAAGCCAAGATTATTTCTAAACTTAAGATTAAAAGTAAAACAGTGAATAAAAGTGCTAATAAAGGCCAAGTTGTTTTAGAGCCCTAAAGAGATAATTAAAAATTCCCTTAAACTTGAAAATGTGCTAATAAAAGCCAAGATTATTTCTAAACTTAAGATTAAAAGTAAAACAGTGAATAAAAGCGCTAATAAAGGCCAAGTTGTTTTAAAGCCCTAAAGATAATAATTAAAAATTCCATTAAATTTGAAAATGTGCTAATAAAAGCCAAGCTGTTTTAAAAACCCAAAAGATAAGAAGTGAAATTTCATTAAGTTTGCATCGTTTATAAACATATTCTTAAAAAGTGGATCAAACGCACGGTTCGGTGCCAATAAATGAATAGTTTTTTTTTTGAAATATGTTTAAATAAAGACATGACCGTAAGAATATTAAATTGGAAGCCGAATACACTCTTATTGGAAGGATTCAACAGGATCCATACACACCGTTAAGGCACAGCGGTGTCTAAATGATTTACCTTGTACAGAAACGTACATGCCTGTATTCATATATTTTTTTTTATTATTATTTATTTTTTTTTTAATTATATTATCTTAATATATTAACTTAACTACATATTAATTAATTACATTAACTTTTATAAAATTGTGAAGAATGTATACTTTTGAATTTAGTTGAAAAAAAGAAAAAAAAAAAAAACAAAAGTTGAATTGTATTAAATGTTAAAGATTATCTTAAGAATTATATATGATATAGAAAAAAAGAAAAAAAAAACAATAAGAGAAATAGTAATAATATACATATAATAATTGTATATATTATATATACATATAATATATAAGACATATAATTGATTGTCCCAAACACCTTTAAATACATACATCTATATTTTTTTTATCATTCATAAGTTTCAACTAGGTCAACAGCAGCGTGGGTGACGTCATTCTAGCAGCTGGAAGGTAAGACACACGATCTTGTGTAAAGAGAAATTGTTACTTTGTTAAAAAAATTCAGTTAAAAGATTTGGTTGTGTATATTTTCTTTTGTTCTCTTATATATTTTTTTTGTTTTTTTATTATGATTTAATTAGTTAGGTTTAAGATTACTAAGATTATTATTGTCATGACTTTTGTTGAATCTAATAAATAAAAAGAAAAAAAAAAAAAAAAGGAAAAAGAGAAGAAATTTTTTTTTTGATGGAAAACTCAAATAGTATGCAGGATTAAGGTTTAGTTATTTGGCGGTGGTGGAAGTGCTAGGGAAAAATAGAATGTATATAAGTTGCAGAGGGACCGAGTGAATGTAGTGTGAAAGATGATACAGACAAAACAGACGAGGACATTTCAAGCTGCTACAATATAGCGAAATCAATTAGGCAATGGCTATATTGTGATTGTGTTAGATGTAGGTTCCGCACAAAAATGGTTTTCTTCCACAGCAAACCGGTGACATGAATTTTTGTTGATATCCGCGATTGTTGCTGAACGTGAGAAGAATCACCCCCAAAACCGGCGAGCATACCGGGCTGGCCACCATGTCACCGCTCCACGTTCACTGCAGTGTTACTTCGCCCACCGAAGACCGGACACAACAAGGTATTTGGGATTAATGTAATAAAGTCATAATATTTAATTGTTTTTAATTTGAAGAAAAGAAAATTGCAAAATTGGTCCTTCTGGTAGTTCAACAGGAAAAATGGTGCATTAAGAACGAGTCAAAAAAATTTTCAAATATAAAGTATTTATGGTAAATAAATATTAAAAAATAAATTATTCATGCAGTCTGTTATAAATTTGTTATTTTTATTATGTTTATCTTTAATGTTTAACGGTTTTTCAATATTTTAGATGCAGGCTTTCATGAGGATTATCTGGAGGAAGAAATGGCAATGTCATCATCCCCTATGTCAACATTATTGTTACCAGTATTGTCAGAAGCGACTGCGTTATCAACGTCGATGTCAACTTTATTGCCACCAGTATTATCAGAAGTGCCTACCACCACATCGTCGACTCCAATATCATCCCCACAGCTTAAAAGAAGAAATAGATTGAATTATTTCAGTAAAAGGTAAGTAATTTAGTTATTTTCTATCTTATTATTTACTTATTACTAACTTTATTATTATTATCTTTATTTTAATAAAACGTAAATAACTAAAAAATAAGTTAAAATATGTCAAATAATAAATAAATATGTACATACTCAAGTAAGTTGCAATAGCTTGTCTAGGTTTCATATCAAAAACAATGGGTTCTTGGTCAGGATGTTAGTTTTCATCAATGTTTTTCAGCTCTTTTAACCATTGTACATTAATGTGGTAATTTTCATTTAAAAAATTGTGCAATAGACAACAAGCACTTACAATAATATTTGCATTATTGATTATATTGTCCAAACCCTTTCCTATTCGTCGAAATCGTGCTTTTAAGTGTCCAAATGCATTTTCAACAACCCTTCTACATTTCGAAAGTTTGTAGTTACAATTTGTTTTTATCGACGCATATCAACATTAAATGGATATGGTTTCATTAAAGTTTGGGTTAGCCTAAATGCCGAATCTGCTATTAGATATACTAGCACATCCAAGTTGCATATATTTCTCTTATTTTTCCTTAACAAGTTGCATGTATTTAACATCTTTTTTAAGTTGGATGTTTCATATATATACGAATCATTACAACGTCCAGGAGTTCCCACATTAATGTACATGAAACGGTATCTAGTAACGTATTAATATAAAATAGAGTGAAAAATAATAATAAACATACCTGAAATCCACTAAAGCTAAAAAAACTAATAATCAACTGCATCCTCTGGGTTTGGGTTTAATATGGCATCCATCTAAATAAAATTATTATTATACACTTTTTTAAGTACGTTTAAATTTATAAGTATATACCAAGGGTTCCTAAACATTGTGGGAATCTGAGAAATTCAAAACCTTTTACACATTCTGCCACGGTTTCTTGTATTAATGGAAATCTTTTTAAATATATAGGTGACATTACTTCCCATATAATTCTGCAAAACTCCAATACAATAGTGCATACTGTAGATTTGCCAACGGTAAATAATTCACACACTGCTCTGTATTCCCCTGAAGATCCTAACGCACATAAATAATTGCGATTCTTTTATCAAGCGGAACCATTTTACGCCAATTAGTCCTTTTTTTGTAAAGATTTTAACAACTCACAGAACTGTAAAACTGTTTCGAGTTACACGAAAATGTGTTTTAAAAACATTTTCCGGGTGACAGCTCTTGTTCCAAAATGCTGATTGCCGGTTCTATAAAAAAAAAATTAAATATCATCATTTCAATGTACGATGATATATTTACAAATTTCCAAAATGGTCTTGGTACAGATGGCGTTGTTCCAAGTAGTATAGTTTTATAGCAGTCCTCCCTTTGTTGATTTAAAGTAACAATGTTTTGCTTCACCAATTGTAAGTCATTGTCTAAGGAGCTACTTATTATTTTTGCAGTAGCTTGACGATTTCAAATATTTTGAAAAACATACTTTAACAAGAGTTCCATATTATTATTCATTTTTTCCTATACTATATTTTTTATTTATTTTTATTTTATTTCAAAAATCAAATTTTTGAATTTAAATATCAAATTTTAAAACATCCCAAATACAAATAGTGTTTTGAGCATGCAATTCCATTTGTAAGCAAAAAACATATGATTCTCTTAATTTCGAGCAGTATGAACACTTTCGAAACTAACTTAGTTTAATTTTTCCCAAACTAAAGAAATTTGGCTGTCTGAACATAGCATTAAACATAATTTATTGTTTTAATGACCAAAAAATTTTTAAAAAATTATTTTGTTTTTTTACGGGCTAGTTAAATAAAAAACTTTTTAAAAATATTTATTTGTTATTAAAAGTTTTATTTTTACCGATATTTCGACTATAATCTATAGTCATAATCAGGGCAAAAACATATATTTCTATGTTTTTGATCAGGGTACTATAAAATTTAAATACAATGTAACAATATTTAAGTTCATGTCATAAAGAAAAAATAATAAAATACATTAACATTAGAAATATGAATTATATATACATAGTATACAGTGACGAACAAAGTCACAACAAGCAAATTGAACTTTAGCATTATTTTTATTCTGTTAATGATGCGATTTTTAATCAAAAAAAAATTTTTTAGATAAAATGCTAAATTTGCTTTTAAATTCATTTTATATTCTTTTATATTTAATTTTTTAAAATTAAAAAACCAAAAAAAAAAAAACTAAATTTGGCTGAACAAAATTATTGGCACAGCTAACGCAAAAATTAAAAAACAAATTTAAAAAAAACATTTTCGATAAAAATTAATATATAGTGGCCAAGCTCTTCTATTTAATAATAGCTACTATTTGTTTTGTAATCGAAGAAATCAATTTTTGTGTGGTTATTGGTTCAAAATTTTGTCACTCTTCAGCAGTGCCTCCTTCAGTTCTACCTTTGTTGTTA
>NW_024034131.1:0-6360 GCF_002237135.1 Teleopsis dalmanni | reverse complement strand
TACAAAATTAATTATATCTTTAAAAGCAGAGGTACCATTTTTCTGCAAATTAGCTTAATCGAAAGAGGACACTTCTAGCTTTCATTTGATGTATTCATATTTATAGATTGGTCGATTAACTTAAAAGTTATTGAGTGTCAAATTTCAGAAACTAATTTTCTTTGATACAAAATTAATTATATCTTTAAAAGCAGAGATACCATTTTTCTGCAAATTAGCTTAATCGAAAGAAGACACTTCTAGCTTTCATTTGATGTATTCATATTTATAGATTGGTCGATTAACTTAAAAGTTATTGAGTGTCAAATTTCAAAAACTAATTTTCTTTGGTACAAAATTAATTATATCTTTAAAAGCAGAGATACCATTTTTCTGCAAATTAGCTTAATCGAAAGAGGACACTTCTAGCTTTCATTTGATGTATTCATATTTATAGATTGGTCGATTAACTTAAAAGTTATTGAGTGTCAAATTTCAGAAACTAATTTTCTTTGATACAAAATTAATTATATCTTTAAAAGCAGAGATACCATTTTTCTGCAAATTAGCTTAATCGAAAGAGGACACTTCTAGCTTTCATTTGATGTATTCATATTTATAGATTGGTCGATTAACTTAAAAGTTATTGAGTGTCAAATTTCAGAAACTAATTTTCTTTGATACAAAATTAATTATATCTTTAAAAGCAGAGATACCATTTTTCTGCAAATTAGCTTAATCGAAAGAAGACACTTCTAGCTTTCATTTGATGTATTCATATTTATAGATTGGTCGATTAACTTAAAAGTTATTGAGTGCCGAAGTTCAGAAACTAATTTTCTTTGAAAAGAAAAACCTTTTATCTTTAAAAATCATATACCAGAGGACAGAAAAATTTTAGTACAGAATAAACTAAAAAAAAATAGAATATTCACATATTAATTATAATTAATTCAAATGTGCGCTTACTTATTTATGCACAACCGTTAGTAAATTTCGTTGATAAATTTGGGATATTTATATGTCACGAATTTTCATTAAATTTACTGCATCTAAGATATTATTAAAATAAAATTATAGAATTTTATTTTAGACGATTTATTATAACCTTGTTTGATTAACTAATTAAATAAAATTAATTTAAAAATATAATAACTTGGGTCTGTACTACCGATAGGTTTTTTTGACATATTTTAAACCACTAGACTAAATTATATACAGAAATCTTAAAATTCTGTAGTCCTATCAATGATATCCCCAATATTTATTACAAATAAATAAGCAAGTGTATGCATATCGATGTGATTGTTAAGAAGTTTGTTAATTAAATAATTAGTAAAGGATCTTATACAAATAATTGTTAGCTGAAGAACATAATGACTCAATAGACCTATGTAAGTCTATTGAGTCATTTAATTTTATAAGTAATTTTGTTTTTGCATGAAAATTAGGTTTTAAAATTTTTAAAAATTTAAAAACAAAATTTATTTTTCATCAAATATATTTATTTATTATTTATTACATTAATTAAAAACTATTAAATTTATTTTTTTAAAGAAAAGGATATAATTTATATTTATATATAATTTATATTTATATACAATATTATTTAATATTTTATATTTAAAATAATTTTCAAATTATTATTTTTTCCAGGTCATTTGCCAATTGATCACCTCCACTATTGCGCTGAGGTTGTTGCGGCTGCGGGAGTTGTTGTCTCCGTTGCGGCTGCGAGAGTTGTTGTATCCGTTGCGGCTGCAGCAGATGCTGTCTCGGCTGCGACAGGTCGTATGGTTGCTGCTCCGGCTGGTATGGATGCTGCTCCGGCTGGTATGGATGTTGCTCCGGCTGGTATGCTTGCTGCTGCGGCCACGGCTGGAATTGATGCAGCTGGTATAGTTGTGGCTGCGGCTGCGGCTGCAGTTGGTATGGTTGTGGCTGCGGCCACAGCTGGTATTGTTGTGGCTGCAGCCACAGCTGATATTGTTGCACCGGTACCGGCGGTGCCGACTGGGTTTGACTGGTTGGCTTTGGCCCAGTCACTTTTTTGTTTTGGTGATTATCTGAAATGAAAAGATATGTTATAATTAATAAATTTATTTCTATTTATTCTCATTTTTTTTTTTAAATATTTCTTTTTAAATTATACTCACATTTTTTGGTAATTTTTTTTTTGTTAAATTTTTTCTTCTGCTGGCCCTAAAAAAACAGAAATAATTTTTTTCAAATAAATTTCAAACAAATAAAATATATATGTATATAATAAGAATAAATAATGTTAATGCGTATAATAATTTTTTAAAATTGTTACATTCAGGCATGCTCTGAATTTCGACTTCATTTCAAATCGAAATTCAATTTGAAACGGAATGAACCCGTTTTGGGTGTTCCAGAAATCGAATATTTTCATGCGGTTTCAAAATGAACTCAAAATGAATTTAAACATCTGTTTGTTGACGTTTTGTAAAATATTCAATGCTCTTAATTGAAATTTTTAAATTTTAATAAGTAAAATAAAAAAAAAACAGTTTTTATAAAATGTTCGGAATGTTAGCATTGGTGGCAGCTGAAAATAATAGTCACACAAATGAAAAAATAAAAAGACGGATTTTAAGAGATTGCAGCAATCCGTTAGATTTGAATGAGTCGACGTAAGTGGCTAATTCATACTGGATGAAACAACGAAAAATAACGAATACTTTTAGCTTTATAAATTATTACAGGGTGAACAAAGATGCTTTTTGCATGCTGGTAAAAGTCGTAACACCGCACGTTAAGTTATCATCCATACCAAGTTCTATTCAGTTGGCCTGCACATTGCGTTTTTTAGCGGAAGGGGGCTTTCAAAAATCGGTAGGCATCGACAAGCAAATAGCTTTGGGTAGGAGCACTGTTGGAAAAATTTTGACAAATGTTATCGCAATTTTGGAAAGGCGCATCTGCCCATCATGGATAAAATTAGAAATGTCGGACGCTGAGCGGAGTGCGTCTAAGCGCCACTTTATGCAAAAATTCGGGATTCCGGGTGTGGTAGGTTGTGTGGACGGAACACATATAAGAATGACAAAGCCTCATCGTGACCACCACCTTTTTTATAATAGGAAAGGCTATTTCAGCATTAACGCCATGATAGTAAGGACTTTCAAGTTCTTTTTGAAATTTCTTTTCAATATGTACAGATTTGCGACTACAAAATGACGATTAGAGCAGTGAATGCTAGGCGCGCTGGTTCTAGCCACGATTCACTAATATGGTGCGTAAGCAAGGCACACGACTACTTCCGCCAGTGCTATGAGAGCGGTGAACGTGGAAGTTGGCTTTTAGGAGATGCTGGCTACTCCCTTCAGCCATTTTTGCTAACGCCATACAGAGATCCGCAGCCTGGAACGCAGGAGCATAAATTTAACGTGAAACACGCATCTGCACGCAATGTTATTGAACGAGCAATTGGCGTGTTGAAAAGCCGCTTCAGGTGTCTAGCCCGACTTCTTCAATACCAGCCCGAAAAAGTTTCCAAAATTATTAATGTATGCTGTGCGCTACATAATATTTGTAGATACTACAAGGTACAGAATGTCGAAGATGTTCACTTTGCTAATGAAGATGAAGAGAAACTAAGTGAAATATCGGCTAGTAGAGAAGCAAATACAATAAGAGATGACATTGCTAATAGCTTGCGTTAGTAGTATTTAAGGAAAATTTTTATTAAAACAAAAAAATGAATAAATTCTTAAAATATTTTATTTTATTTATTGGAGCTTAAAATTAAAAAAAAAATTATCAAAATTATATTTACATAACTTGAAACTGATTTAATTCAAAAAAAATGTAATTATACTTACATGTTATTTTCACTACTTTTAAATTCACAACTATTTCGATATGTGGTTTTAATCACATGTTTTTATGCGAATTCGATTTCTAGAGCAAGCAAATTCATTCGATTTCATTTGTGAAATCGCAAATGAAATGAAAAAAGCAGAGCACCAAAATGTGAATTTAAATTGAAATCGAATTTTTTAATGCGGATTCGAATTCTAGAGCATGCCAGATTAACAGAACAAAAAAGTGTTAGTGTTGATTTTTATTTTTAAAATTTATTTTATAAATTTTATTGTTTCTGAACTTCGGCACTCAATAACTTTTAAGTTAATCGACCAATCTATAAATATGAATACATCAAATGAAAGCTAGAAGTGTCTTCTTTCGATTAAGCTAATTTGCAGAAAAATGGTATCTCTGCTTTTAAAGATATAATTAATTTTGTATCAAAGAAAATTAGTTTCTGAAATTTGACACTCAATAACTTTTAAGTTAATCGACCAATCTATAAATATGAATACATCAAATGAAAGCTAGAAGTGTCCTCTTTCGATTAAGCTAATTTGCAGAAAAATGGTATCTCTGCTTTTAAAGATATAATTAATTTTGTATCAAAGAAAATTAGTTTTTGAAATTTGACACTCAATAACTTTTAAGTTAATCGACCAATCTATAAATATGAATACATCAAATGAAAGCTAGAAGTGTCTTCTTTCGATTAAGCTAATTTGCAGAAAAATGGTATCTCTGCTTTTAAAGATATAATTAATTTTGTATCAAAGAAAATTAGTTTCTGAACTTTGACACTCAATAACTTTTAAGTTAATCGACCAATCTATAAATATGAATACATCAAATGAAAGCTAGAAGTGTCCTCTTTCGATTAAGCTAATTTGCAGAAAAATGGTACCTCTGCTTTTAAAGATATAATTAATTTTGTAATGCAACCTCGTTTTTACAAATTTTTGCTTTCCATTTTTAAAGAAAATTTGCTCTATACTATATAAAAACTAAGTATATTTAGAAAACCAAACATATTTTTTACTGTTATCTGTCTTTTATTTCATAGTTTTTAATTAAATAATAATGTTTTAATTAATTAAAATTTGAAATGACATCGTAATAAAAAATCGACGCTAACTATATTTTGACATTAAATTTCCCAAATTTATCATCAATGCAAATTAAACTGTTTTGCATTCACAAGTTAGCGCATAATTTAATTAATTTTATTTAATTTGTTAATCGAACAATAAATATAATATTAGACATTAATTGGCTTAGAAAAATTCTAGTTTTTTGTTCAAATAATATCTTAGATGCAATAATCTTAATAAAAATTCGACGCTAACTATATTTTGATATATAATATCCCACATATATCATCAACGCAATTTCAACTGTTGTGCATGCCCAAGTTAGTTCACATTTAATTTAATTATATATAATTTATTAATCGAATAAGATATATAATATTGTATATCAATCGTTTTAGAAAAAATTCTAGTTTCTTATTTTGATGCAGCAAGTTTAATAAAAATTGGACGTTAGCTTTTCTTTTGCAGTACTATGGACTTACCAATAACTCTGCAACTGTACATTATGTTTTTCAGTGCCATTTTAATTTTTCAGCGAATTTAATTTAAGATGGTATGCCATCTATTAACCAACTTTGTACAGATTTTTTAAATAATTAATAAAATTAAATTAATTTCGATTTTTTTCAAATAATTGTGCTTATTAGAGTATTGTATTGAAAGTTATTTATATATAAACTGTTTTCTGACTTCTGGGATATGCTTTTTATAAGAAAAATGTCGTTTTTAAAGGAAAATTAATTTCTGAATTTTGACACTCAATAACTTTTAAGTTAATCGACCAATCTATAAATATGAAGACATTAAATGAAAGTTTGAAGTGTCCTCTTTCGATTAATCTAATTTGCAGAAAAATGGTACCTCTGCTTTTAAAGATATAATTAATTTTGTAAGGCGACCTATTTTTACAAAATTTTATTTTCCTTATTTTGAAGAAAATTTTTTCTATATTATGTAAAAAGCGATTATATTTAGAAAAATAAACATATTTTTTATTGTTATAAGCTTTTTAGTTCATAATTTTTGGTCAAGTAACAAAGTTTTAATTAAATAATGTTTAAAAATGATATCTCTATCTTCATCGCAGTACTGCTCCTAAGTTAATCGAACAACCTATACAAAATTTTGCATTATATGAAAGGTAATTTTATCCTCTTTCGAATGAGCCATAAAAGAAAAAAATGGTACCTCTAGTTTAAAAGTTATTAATAAATTAGTGACCCCATCTTTTGGGGTTGATTTTTATTTTTCATTTTTCATACAAATTACATCATTTACACATAAAAGTTGAATGTAGATAGTAAATTAATTCAATTTTCTACTTAATAATGCCTTTTGCTGCATTAAATTTAATAAAATAATAAATTTTTCCTTAATTAAACTATACTGCATTTTTCATGCGGCGAAAAATGTTCCAATTCCATTTTGGACTTATCGTCGACGCTATCTTCACGCACAT
>NW_024034130.1:0-6362 GCF_002237135.1 Teleopsis dalmanni | reverse complement strand
TATTATTTATTATTATTTAAAATAGGCTATTTGTGCATCCCGACCTAAAAGATCTATTGTGCGCCTATAGGCCCAACTAGGACAATTTTAGACTATTTATAAATCTTATAATTGCAGTGGGCTTAATTTTACCTATTTGAATTTGGGACCAGGATCCCGCTACCGAGGTAATCGAGTCTACGTCTTGCCACCGCTGGGCAGTTGCATAGAACATGTTCCGATGTTTCCTTCTCCTCATGACAGAGTCGACAGGAATCACTTTCTACCGCACCTATAATCTTCATGTGGTAATTAAGTCTACAGTGCCCTGTAAGAAGTTCAGTGTAGATTTTGATATCATTTCTGCTAAGGTTGATGATAGCATCAACTTTGATGTGTTCAGGATCAATGAATCTTTTTGACTGTCGCATGCCTGTTTGGGCTCTCCAGTGTTCAAGTAGATGCTGTTTCTCCCGTTCACATAATAAGTTGTTTGTGAAGCTATTTGTTACCCCGCAGAAGGGCTCTGGCCCAATGAAAGGAGTACATGCACCCTTCTTTGCTAATATGTCTGCTAATTCATTGCCCTCATGCCCCTCGTGTCCCGGTACCCACATAAGAGTAACATAGTTCCTCGATGCTAGGGTGTTGAGAAGTTGAAAGCATTCCCAAACCAGCTTTGATTGGAATAAGGATTTTGCTAAAGATTTTAGAGCTGCTTGGCTGTCTGATAGAATGCATATGTTGGTACCTCGGGTGCCCCTACGTATGCATTCTCTTGCACAAAGCTCTAAGGCATGGACCTCTGCCTAAAAAATGGAAGCAGTTTTTCCCATTGCGATTGCTTTACGGAAGTTTGGTCCCATAACTCCTGCTCCTGCACTGCCATTATCCATTTTGGACCCATCAGTATACCATAATTGAGAGCCCTGCTTTAAGTTTATTTTATTATTTCTCCAAGTTGATCGGTCACTAATGACCACTTCGAATTCCCTGGAGAAAGCTAATTTTCTATTCATCTTGTCGAAGACCTTAAGGCACGGAGAATTCCAGATTTCATCTAGAATCTTTGCGTGTCCTGTTAGATTGCCCTCTTTAAGATTACCTAGATAAGGAAGCCTTAGTGCAGCACTGGTCGCAGTCCTTTTAACTGTAATGTGTAATGGGGTGAGTCCAGTAAGCATTGCTAGGGCTTCTGTGGGGCACGTTCTCATTGCTCCCGTTACGCTTAGACAGGCTGTTCGATGAATCTTATTGAGAGTCATCTTAGCCTTCGTCTGATTTACCTTTGGCCACCATGCCAAAGAAGCATAGGTGATCATCGGTACTATTACGGTCTTGTACGACCAAGCCATCATTTTTGGTCGCAGACCCCAAGTTTTACCATACAGTCTTTGGCACGCATAAGTTGCTCTTAGAGCTTTGCCAGTTATATATGATAAATGGTTTTTCCAAGTAAGAGTTTTATCTAGAATTACTCCTAGATATTTCATTTCCTCAGATAGTATTAAGTCAGTGTCCCCTAACTTTAAGGTCCCTAGACTCATCTTCCTTCTTCTGGTGAAGGGTACTACATTTGTTTTATTCGGATTAATCGAGAGTCCTTTCTCTTGACACCAATTTTGAGTGATATCAAGAGCTAGTTGCATACGATCGGATATGGTGGAGTCAAATTTGCCTCTAACCATGATGACTAGATCATCTGCAAAGCCCTGAACTTCATATCCGAGGTCACTAAGAGACTGTAGGAGTTCGTCAATGACCAATAGCCATAGGAGTGGCGAAAGAACGCCTCCTTGAGGACATCCTTTGGTTGACTTGACAGTTAATCTCTTCGTCCCCATTTCAAAGATTATCGTCCTATTTTTCAGCATATTGAGAATCCATGTTATGATCAGTCTGTGTATTCCTTTCCTGACCATTCCTGCCTCAATTGATCTGAATGTTGCATTATCAAAAGCTCCTGTAATGTCAACCGATGTGCAGAGAGCTATTTCCTTGCCGTCTAAAGCCTTCTCGATTTTACTCGTCAGACTATGTATAGCGGTGTCGGTCGATTTGCCCGATTGATAAGCATACTGTTCAATATGTAGAGGTGAAGCTTTAATATAGACTTCCCTGATGTATTGATCTAGAATCTTCTCCATTGCTTTAAGCAGGAAAGAAGTAAGGCTAATGGGCCGAAAAGCTTTTGGCGTGTGGTCCGCCTTTTTGCCTGCTTTCGGTATGAAAGCTACCCTAGCCTTCGTCCAATGTTTAGGTATTACGCCTAATTCTAGACTTATCCTAAATAAGTTTGTTAATATCGGTGCTAATATATCAACGCCTTTCTGAAGAAGGCACGGTTGTATATTATCGATACCAGGTGATTTAAACGGGCTGAAAGTGGAAATGGCCCATTTAGTTTTATTGACTGTAAAGATTTTACGGGCCAGTGAAAGATCTCTTCGTGTAACCAATAAGAAACGAGTATCCTCGATGGTTTCCGTAGTCTCAGTATACATGGCGCAGCCTGGAAAATGAGTGTCCAGCAAAAGCTGTCCCGTTTCTTCCAGACTTACCGTAAAGCTTCCGTCAGCCTTCTTTAATGTAGAGAGGCTATTTGAGTGGTCTTTATTTAGAGATTTCTGGAGTCTCGCAGCCGCAGGAAGTATTTCAATCTCCTCGCAGTGCCTCCTCCATGATTCCCTCTTTGATTTCCTCAATTCCCTATTGTAAGCCGTTAAGGCACACTTGTAAGATGCCCAGTCCCCATTGGACTTGGCTCTATTAAGGAGCTGGCGGGCTTTTTTGCGTAAAATATCTAGTTCCCTATTCCACCATGGGACGTTCCGAGAACGTTTCTTTTTGATAAGTTCGCAGCTATTTTCAAAAGCCCCTGTAATAATATTTTCTAGTTTGTTAACCTCAAGATTTAGTTCCTGACAATTAGTAATCCTATTCCCAAGACAACTAATGTTTTGTTCTAAATAGAAGTTATATAGAGACCAGTTGGTCTTCCTAACATTTCTTATTTCGAAAGTGTCTTCAACTTCCCCTTCCAAATCAAAGCTTATATATCTGTGATCTGATAAGGAGTTCTCCTCCAACACCCTCCAATTTGAAATGTTATTTGATATAAATGCGCTGGCTAAAGTGAGATCTAATACCTCTTCCCTTATCGCATTTACAAAAGTAGGTTCGTTACCTTTATTAACTACCATTAAATTGTTAGTTGTGATATAATCAAAAAGTGACTCACCTCGTGTATTGATGTCTGTGCTTCCCCATACTGTATGGTGTGCGTTGGCGTCGCAGCACATTACCCACTGTAGGTTTCGGATACGGCAGTATTCTGTAAGCTGCTGGAGCTCGAGAGACACCGCTTCCTCTGCGTCGCCAGGGAGGTACAGAGATGCAAAAACTATTATTCTCGTCCCCCTAGTACTAGGCACTTCTGCCTGTACCGCCACCAGATCACGCTGTATGAGCTCTGTAATTGGAAGAGATTTAATGGTTTTGTTAATCATTATCGCCGTTCTAGGACGATCAACATTATTATCATAGATTAACTTACACGTTTTTGTCTGTAGACCGTTTATGCGCCCCTTTGTGGCCCATGGTTCTTGGATGGCCACAAAATCCAGACAGTGTTGTTCCACCAGGGCACTGAGCCTGTATGAAGCTGCTATAGCCCGGTGGAGGTTGATTTGGAGGCAATGAAGTTGCCTCCAAGAGTTTTGCGGATGTGGCGCAGTCCGGGACATTATATCCCAGACTGGCCCTTGCGGACCTTGCCGCCCTTCGTACCGCGCAGCAATTCCGCGGCCTCCGGGTCTTTTCTTTCCCATTTCCTCAGACGACCAGAGAGAGCGGAAGGTTTTCGGCCCTGGGCACGGATTCTGCCCCCTCTCAAGGGTGGTCCCCCGGAATTGAGACCCGTTTTCGGCTTCTGGTTGCTTGACTGAGCACAAGCCGCAGATGTTGTTGGTCGCTCATCTTCAACCACTTCCTTTGTTCTGTTTCCTTTATGTCTTGGTCTCAGCACGGCACTGCTAAGTCCATAGAAGACTTTATTGCCCAGCTTTCCGACCATTTCGGACGACATAGGATCCAGAGCAATCGCCATCTCGACGATGTCGCCCTTATTGAGCCTGTGGAGTACCCGCCAGTCCCTGACACGCATGCCCGAATTTTGGCACTCAATTTGTCCCAGAATACGGTCGCTTTGCCAGGAAGCTGAGCCTGGGAAGTAGCCAACATAGATTTCAGACTTTGGCACTTCTGCCTCGTCCACTACCTTCAGCTGGGCTCCTTCCCACGGCTTCAAGGCTGGGATTGTCTCTTTAGACCAAGTTACAGTCTCGTCGTCCAGACAGTTAATGGTAAACCATCCGGGCTTTAGACTGTAACCGGCGAAATGAGGCTTCACCCCAGGAGCTCGACAAGTTTCGTACATCTTGTCGAGGATACATTTCTGCACCTTGCCAATTTCCTCATTGGACCAAATGCCCTCTGGGAAATTGTGCGGTAGTATACCGATCTTCTTAGAGCGAACAGTCTCTGCTAGGGTAGGCTTTGAACAATGGTCTTCGGAAGAAGTACTGTGTTCAGCCTGCCCCACAGATACCGTCGCCACCTCTTTACTGGGACCAGGTTTGCCCCCGTGTGAGGTCTCTACTTCCTTCATCCTACTGAAAATCGGCAAAGCAGTTGCAGGCACTGTTGATTTATTATCAACTTTCTTGCCCTGTAGTGCAATCCGCTTTGTAGGTTTTGAGCTTGATGTTGGTGTAGAGCTGTCCGATCGGGATCTTTTTGGTGTTGCCTGCCCTTCGTTAGTCGCAGTGGCCGGCTTTACTGCCAAGGACCTTGCTGTTTCCAGCGGGATGCCCTTGGCAAGTAAAGCCTTCAACCTTTTGCGTCCAGCGCCGGATAGCTTCACCCTCGTTTGAGTCTTTTTAGTTAGACCAGGCTCCAGAAGATCTCTCTCCTGTTCCGAGGAGATAGACATCCCAGCCGACTCTTGGCTAAGTGGAATGTCCATTTCCTCCGGCTTGTCGGGTAGAGGACCAGGTGCCCTCTCCAACAAGTCGTGGTCCATTTGTTTACTGACGATGGTACCAGGTGCCCCCTCGTTCAGTGATAAGTTTTGGCTGTGTAAAGCCATATTTTGCACATTTAAAGGTGTGCAGTCCATAGAATTGAAAATGTTATTAGGTTCCATACAAAGTAAGTTTAAATAAACCGTGCAGGTTGGTCACCCATGAGCGCCCCCATGGGAAGGACAAATTGAAACCGTAGGTTTGCCAGACCTGGTACGGAGTTCGCTATTAAGCTTGACTCTACCCTGTCAAGCAAGTTCACCAGCATAGCTGTTCCACTGTGAGTTTAGGGGGTTTGTTTGGGGCAATAGGTATGTTCATATTCCAGTCTATCAAGACCTAGCCTTGGGAGCCTAGAATATGTACAGACCCTCCCCTAGGGAGTTTTCCTTCTCCCCCGCCCGACTATCGGCGACCCACAAACAGCAGAGACATGACCGTACTGAAGGCGAGTCATTGGTCTGATAGATAGCCGCACTTTCCTATAGGACTGACCAATTAGCAAGTGTCCATTAAAGTCCACTATCTAGCCTCAACGACTGATCAGGAATCGTAGATACCTACTTTCAACCTGTGCGTTGGCGGCAGTTCTTAGTTTGTGTGCTGAATCATGTCACATGAAAAATCATCATGTCATGACTCCCATATGACATGCTTCAGTCCACAATAAGCCCCTACACCACGACAAGGTGACTACCTAGCAAGGGACTATATACATAACTATTAACTGTATTAATAGAGTATATGTTTCTTGTTCTTCGTTAGTAAAATTTAATTTAGATGATATTTAAATATTATTAAGTGCTATTACTGTGTACCCACTGTACCCGCAAGATGCAACCATTGATTCCTACGATATCTTCTATAGATTATATATCTTTTATAGATTATATTAGCAGAATAATAAACTCGAATCGGAGATATTATTCATGTTCCATACTCCATATTCATTACTTATAAAAATAAAGAAAGCATTGAAGGTTAAAACGTGAACTAACACAGCACATTATGCATAACACATAACTATTAACTGTAGTAATAGAGTATTTGCACAATATACATAACTATTAACTGTATTAATAGAGTATATGTTTCTTGTTCTTCGTTAGTAAAATTTAATTTAGATGATATTTAAATATTATTAAGTGCTATTACTGTGCACCCACTGTACCCGCAAGATGCGACCCTTGATTTCTATGATATCTTTTATAGATTATATTAGCAGAATAACAAACTCCAATCGGAGATATTATTCATGTTCCATACTCCATATTCATTACTTATAAAAATAAAGAAAGC
>NW_024034129.1:0-6362 GCF_002237135.1 Teleopsis dalmanni | reverse complement strand
CTACTCAACCGCTAATATATTTTCGAGATGGAGTTTATCAAATTTTATCTTTCTTATATTCCAAATTTATATTTTTATATATATTTGCTTATAATCTTCAAAAATTTATCACCTTTCTTTATACACAAGTAAACATATGTATGCTTATATACATATGTTCACATGTATGTATATATGTTTGTAAATAAAATCTTTGTCGTAAAGAGTTTTACGTTTAATCTACCGGCATATATTTTTCAATGCCCAAGGTCAAAATTATTAATCATATAAGGTGGTTGGTTAGTTGGTTGGTTGGGCGTGAAATTGTGTAGATTCTGTGTAAAGAGCGATGAGAGCGCATTAAATTCTATTGTCGGTAGTGCAAAAAAAATTTCATATTTCTCTTCTGCTCCGATACAAGCAGTCGTATATTTCAGTCTGCCTCTAACTTGCTACGATTGTGAAAAAGCAAAAAATATAAAAAATAAAAGCAAGTAAAGGAGAAACAAGTAAACATTTGCTACAAATTTTGCCTGGTTGATTCATTGTCGTCGTCGTCGTTGAAGTGTTTAACAAGACGTTTCGGTTAATTTTTAACTTTCCTAAGTTTATTAAAAACAGAATTTAAAAAAAATTTAATAAATAAGTAAATGCAAAAAATATTTAAAAGAAATAAACTCAAGTAAAATAGCTAAAGAAAGCTTGACGTCTTGTCTTTCGTTCGTACGTTCGATTATATATTGTCGGTTTTTCATATTGTTTTTTATATTTTTTTGTTTTTTTTTTTGTTGTCTTCTTCGTAACTCGTCAGCTATTACGTCTTCTTCGTCTCAACTTGAGTGAATTTTTGCTGATGCTGAAATTGTGTAGATTCTGTGTAAAGAGCGATGAGAGCGCATTAAATTCTATTGTCGGTAGTGCAAAAAAAAAATTTCATATTTCTCTTCTGCTCCGATACAAGCAGTCGTATATTTCAGTCTGCCTCTAACTTGCTACGATTGGGAACGTGTGCTGGAATTTTTTTTTGTTCGAAAAAGTGCGAATCTTATTTAAAAAATTATTAAAGTTAAAATATTGTTGTATTAAGAAAAAGCAAAAAATATAAAAAATAAAAGCAAGTAAAGGAGAAACAAGTAAACATCTGCTACAAATTTTGCCTGGTTGATTCCATGTCGTCGTCGTCGTCGTCGTCGTCGTCGTTAAAGTGTTTAACAAGACGTTTCGGTAAATTTTTAACTTTCCTAAGTTTATTAAAAACAGAATTTAAAAAAAATTTAATAAATAAGTAAATGCAAAAAATATTTAAAAGAAATAAACTCAAGTAAAATAGCTAAAGAAAGCTTGACGTCTTGTCTTTCGTTCGTACGTTCGATTATATATTGTCGGTTTTTCATATTGTTTTTTTATGAGGTTTTAACTGTTCCTCGCTTTTGTTGTCTTCTTCGTAAATCGTCAGCGCTATTACGTCTTCTTCGTCTCAACTTGAGTGAATTTTTGCTGAAGCTGCTGGCTGGAGCCAAATTACTTTCTGCAACTTTTAGATAAGGTACGCGTAATATAAAACAAAACTTAGTTTTGATTATTAAATATAATTTAATTTTTTGTCGTCGCTTTTAAATTTATTTTTTTTGTAGCTAATATTTTTAAATGTTTTTTTTTTGTTTTTTTTTGTCTTCTATAAATTTACTTTCCGAAACTTTACTTTTCCGTGATTTTTCTCTGTATGCATATGTATCATATATATGTGTGTTTCTACGTATGTATTTATCTTATACTGTAGAAAATATATTTTCTTGCTTAATTTTTATTCATTCTACTATTTGTTCTCTCATAAACATACACAAACATAATTTGATGGATTTCATCATAAATGCAATGTTGTCACATTTCTCAAAATACTTATATATGTGCAGAATGTTTAAAGAGCATATTACATTTAAAAAAAGTTTTTAGTTTTATTAAACCCAATCATTAACATCTATAAAAAGTTTCTTTTGTTTACATTTGCACACGTGCGTAAAAGCTTTAGTAATTATTTTTTTTATTATCTATTTTGTATAACATTAGTTTTTGTTTAGTGTTTTTTTTATTCTGATCACAATAAAAATTTTTCATTACTATGAAAAAAAATACGAAACATACAAATTAAATAAAAACATTCTCTTAATTCAATATGTCTAAATAATAATAATTCATTAAACAGAATAATATAACAAATTTGCATGATTTGCATAAGGAATTATTTGAAAATAAAATAATAATAATTATTTGAAAATAATAATTTATTTTCTGTTGTACGAATACGAGAACGAGTACGCGTAATTACCGTACATTGTCTATAAAGTTTTGTTGTAACATTGAAAAAATATTGTAAATTTTTTGCATTGCTATTTACTGTTATTCACGATTTAAAAATTTTTTGTTGCATTTACCATATTGAGTGGTGCTTCGTGTTCGGTTACTTCATTCTTGAACTTCAATTTATTTTACTACATTTTTGGTTTATCATAATCAAATGTAACTGTAAATAAAGAAATTTAACATGAATCGGACTAGAAGAAAAATTGAACGTCCAAAGAATCCCTACTCAACCGCTAATATATTTTCGAGATGGAGTTTATCAAAATTTATCTTTCTTATATTCCAAATTTATATTTTTATGTATATTTGCTTATAATCTTCAAAAATTTATCACCTTTCTTTATACACAAGTAAACATATGTATGCTTATATACATATGTTCACATGTATGTATATATGTTTGTAAATAAAATCTTTGTCGTAAAGAGTTTTACATTTAATCTACCGGCATATATTTTTCAATGCCCAAGGTCAAAATTATTAATCATATAAGGTGGTTGGTTAGTTGGTTGGTTGGGCGTGAAATTGTGTAGATTCTGTGTAAAGAGCGATGAGAGCGCATTAAATTCTATTGTCGGTAGTGCAAAAAAAAATTTCATATTTCTCTTCTGCTCCGATACAAGCAGTCGTATATTTCAGTCTGCCTCTAACTTGCTACGATTGTGAACGTGTGCTGGAATTTTTTTTTGTTCGAAAAGTCGAATCTTATTTAAAAAATTATAAAGTTAAAATATTGTTGTATTAAGAAAAAGCAAAAAATATAAAAAATAAAAACAAGTAAAGGAGAAACAAGTAAACATTTGCTACAAATTTTGCCTGGTTGATTCATTGTCGTCGTCGTCGTTGAAGTGTTTAACAAGACGTTTTTCGGTAAATTTTGTAACTTTCCTAAGTTTATTAAAAACGAATTTAAAAAAAATTTATGAAATAAGTTAAATGCCAAAAAAATATTTAAAAGAATATAACTCAAAGTAAATAGCTAAAGAAAGCTTGACGTCTTGTCTTTCGTTCGTACGTTCGATTATATATTGTCGGTTTTTCATATTGTTTTTTATATTTTTTTGTTTTTTTTTTGTTTTCTTCGTAACTCGTCAGCTATTACGTCTTCTTCGTCTCAACTTGAGTGAATTTTTGCTGAAGCTGCTGGCTGAAGCCAAATTACTTTCTGCAACTTTTAGATAAGGTACGTAATATAAAACAAAACTTAGTATTGATTATTAAATATTAAAAAAAATGTATTTTTTTTTAACTTTTTGTCGTCGCTTTTAAATTTATTTTTTTTGTAGCTAATATTTTTAAATGTTTTTTTTTTGTTTTTTTTTGTCTTCTATAAATTTACTTTCCGAAACTTTATTTACTTTTCCGTGATTTTTCTCTGTATGCATATGTATCATATATATGTGTGTTTCTACGTATGCATTTACCTTATACTGTAGAAAATATATTTTCTTGTTTAATTTTTATTCATTCTACTATTTGTTCTCTCATAAACATACACAAACATAATTTGATGGATTTCATCATAAATGCAATGTTGTCACATTTCTCAAAATACTTAAATATGTGCAGAATGTTTAAAGAGTATATTACATTTAAAAAAAGTTTTTAGTTTTATTAAACCCAATCATTAACATCTATTAAAAGTTTCTTTTGTTTACATTTGCACACGTGCGTAAAAGCTTTAGTAATTATTTTTTTTATTATCTATTTTGTATAACATTAGTTTTTGTTTAGTGTTTTTTTTATTCTGATCACAATAAAAATTTCTCATTACTATGAAAAAAAATACGAAACATACAAATTAAATAAAAACATTCTCTTAATTCAATATGTCTAAATAATAATAATTCATTAAACAGAATAATATAACAATTTTGCATCATTTGCATAAGGATAAGGAATTATTTGAAAATAATTTCTGTTGTACGAATACGAGAACGAGTACGCGTAATTACCGTACATTGTCTATAAAGTTTTGTTGTAACATTGAAAAAGTATTGTAAATTTTTTGCATTGCTATTTACTGTTATTCACGATTTAAAAAATTTTTGTTGCATTTACCATATTGAGTGGTGCTCGTGTCGGTTATCTTCATTTCTTGAACTTCGAATTTATTACTACATTTTTGGTTTATCATAATCAAACGTAACTGTAAATAAAGAAATTTAACATCAATCGGACTAGAAGAAAAATTGAACGCCCAAAGAATCCCTACTCAACCGCTAATATATTTTCGAGATGGAGTTTCTGGTGGATGAGAAATATATTTCATAAGGGTTTGCAAGGACCACTTGAAGAGGAAGAGTTATATCAGCACCGTAAAGACTTAGATAGTGAACGAGTAACTACAAAGTTTTCGTAAAAACAAGACGGTGCAATAATCCGTTCGCGTAGTTTAACTGCTGTGTATTTTATTTTAGAAGATTTAGTGTTTCCAGCAGAGATCGTAGGCAAACGTATTCGTGCCAAATTTGATGGCACCCAAATTATAAAGGTGCATTTGGATAAGAATCTACAAACGACCATTGAGCACAAAGTAAGTGTTAAATAACACTTATTTCATTAAATCTTTTTTTGCACTTGTGTTTTTTGCTGTTTAAAATTAGTGGTCCAATGTTTCGTTTACGCTTCATTGCTCAAACTGAATTGTAGCTTATTCATATATTGGTAACATTCATCAAATTTAATGAGTGTAGCAATTAACTTGCAGCAATTAATTCAATATGTCTTAATAATAATAATTCATTAAACAGAATAATATAACAATTTTGCATGATTTGCATAAGGATAAGGAATTATTTGAAAATAATTTCTGTTGTACGAATACGAGAACGAGTACGCATAATTACCGTACATTGTCTATAAAGTTTTGTTGTAACATTGAAAAAATATTGTAAATTTTTTGCATTGCTATTTACTGTTATTCACGATTTAAAAAATTTTTGTTGCATTCACCATATTGAGTGGTGCTCGTGTCGGTTATCTTCATTTCTTGAACTACGAATTTATTACTACATTTTTGGTTTATCATAACCAAACGTAACTGTAAATAAAGAAATTTAACATGAATCGGACTAGAAGAAAAATTGAACGCCCAAAGAATCCCTACTCAACCGGTAATATATTTTCGAGATGGAGTTTCTGGTGGATGAGAAAAATATTTCATAAGGGTTTGCAAGGACCACTTGAAGAGGAAGAGTTATATCAGCACCGTAAAGACTTAGATAGTGAACGAGTAACTACAAAGTTTTCGTAAAAACAAGACGGTGCAATAATCCGTTCGCGTAGTTTAACTGCTGTGTATTTTATTTTAGAAGATTTAGTGTTTCCAGCAGAGATCGTAGGCAAACGTATTCGTGCCAAATTGGATGGCACCCAAATTATATATAAAGGTGCATTTGGATAAGAATCTACAAACAACCATTGAGCACAAAGTAAGTGTTAAATAACACTTATTTCATTAAATCTTTTTTTGCGCTTGTGTTTTTTGCTGTTTAAAATTAGTGGTCCAATGTTTCGTTACAGCGCTTGAACAATACGGTCGAGATCTGTAGTGTACGGAAAAATTTTCAGCGAAAATTGAAAATTGTGTGTGAATATTTAAAAATAAATACTTAAAACATAAATAAATTTGAGTTTATTTAACAATAATTATTGTTTTTATATTCCAAAATAAAATTAAAATTTTGTGATTTTATTATATATAGCAATTTGCCGCTAATAAAACTTGCAGCTGACAAACTCTTTTTTCGGTATGTTCAGTGTATAAAACTGCTAGAAACGTACAGAAAATAACAAAATTCATACAATTAAAGTTTGTTTCTATAACATTCGAACATCAAAAGTAATATTTGGAGTATAAATATACAAGTTTAATTTGTTTATTAATAAATAAAAATTAATATTAAAATTTTCATTTATATATTTTTCGAATGTGAATGCAAGTTAAACAGCAATTTTTTTTTTATTTTCTCATACATGCTTCTGCTGCATGGTATGTACATATGTATGTACATATTCTT
>NW_024034128.1:0-6364 GCF_002237135.1 Teleopsis dalmanni | reverse complement strand
TGATTACGAAGTTATAATATTAATAAATAAGTTTCATGAGGTCATATATGTATCTTCATAGGTTTGAAATTCCATCCAACATCCATTCTTTCGTTCTAATTTCTATAAACAACAAACCAGTTCTCTTAAAACACAATCAACTTTTTTCGGTTTCTTCAGTTAAATCTTACTAAAAAAAATATGTAATATATAATAAATTTAACAAAAGTTAGATAACCTTGACTTTTATAGAGGAGAAGTAAATCATAAAAAACCACAATCTGTAATTAAATTTTAATATTTAGAAGAACGAAAAAATAAACGTTAAAAAAGTAAAATAAAATTATGTTATAATATATACAGATAGCTTTTTTTATTATTTTTTATTATCCTAAAATATTCTTGGATATTAAATATTTACGCTAATTAAACAAAAACGTTAAAGAATCATGATTCGCATTTCTAATAGTGCAAATTAATAATCTCAAAAATAAAAATAGACAATTCTTTTTATTATCTTAAAGTTAGTTATATATATACTTACTATATTTTTCTATATAAATTGAATATGTACGTATTAAAAATCCTTTGAAAAAAAAATAGCAAAAACCACTTAATATTCTAAATGATTCATTAAATTTATATGAATCAAGTTTAATTATTTAACAAAAAGGACCTGTGCCGGATTAAAAATATATAAAACATTTAAAAAATTTATTTATTTATTTTATTAATATTTTCCTTCATTTATATTCAAATAAATAAAATACTATTTAAATTTGAATAAATAAAATAATGATTATTTAATTCAAAACAAATTTGTTTATGAAGAAAAAACATGAGAAGCGTCAAAGTTATCTGAAATTTATTGAGCTCATTGAGACCTCGATGATGGTCAAGGTAGACGTACTGCAGCACCTAATTTGCCTAACCGGCTGCTAAATATGAACGTGTATCTCATTTGCAGCGCGTTTGAAACGACTCCAAATGACTTCAACTATCGAGTCCGACTGTTGAGATACTCGTAGATTCAATACTTCAGCAAATAAAACTCAGCCGCTCCATATAATATTTTAGTTAAATGCGGAAGATTTTTTACCGAAATTATTTATATTTATTTTCGTATATATCTTACGTGATGCTGTTTTGGGTGCTGCTTATAAATAAAACTGATCGAACTGACGTATAAATTAATACGTCAGATAAATTAATTATAAATTAGGAAATACTATATTTTATATACCTATTCTTTACTTTATGAGAATGCGGAAGTACTTGACTTGTTACTGTTAGTTAAACATATACGAGAATATGTTTAAATCAATTTCAATAATAAAGTTTAAAGAATTTTTATTAGAATTAATGTAACGAATTGTATCTATAAAGTATGAGATAAATAACAAGTTTTGTATAGATACTGGTTTCTTAATATTATTTACAAAGCTTAAAAACTTCTTATTCTTACTTTTGTTTATTATTAATATTATTGTTTATATAGACTCTCTTTAGACTCAGTTTTTTTTTAAAATTGTCTAGTCATTTAGTTTTTGACCGCACTTACTATAAAAGGCAATTGAACTCACAGTTTCAGCAAATTTAATTTTTTTAATTACCAAATTTATAGTTTAGTACAAAATTTATGAATTTAACAATTAAAAAACTCAACGAAGCTGAACTGCATTAAAACAATAATAATTTTTTATTTAAAACCATAAATTTTAGTCATTAATATTATTTAATATTTTTGTCAAAAGAATTTACAAGAATTGTTAAGAAATTTTTTATACGAGTATCTGTTTTAGTAAACTTGAGTTTAATTGCTTAGAAAAATGTCAAAATAATTTTTTGAGGTAAATGGAGCAATCTAAAATACTAGACGGTTAAATTATAATTTTAATGGTTAAATATTAGTTGCTGTTATTTAACAAATTCAGATATGCAAAGTTTAAAAATATACCATTCACAACTACATAAATTTTTTTAAATATAACATCATATCGATATTTCATCTACTAAGATTATTCGTGTTCTTCATAGCAATAACATGCAGTTCTTGAAGGAGTTCAGCTATCACACAATAGCATTCTATAGCCTCCTCTCCCTTTTTTTGTTATTTTTTCTTAGTTGCTGATGTCTATTTTCCGAAAGTTAATATTAATAAAAAAAGTTTAAAACTAGGCTGTCACATGAATAAAAAACTCTTGAGACATTAAACTCTATAGGTATCTCCTTTATATAGGCACACTTGGTTTTGTTTTCTTTTAGTGTAATAATTTTAAAAAATTGTTTACTGTCACATAAACGCCTTCCACTCTTGAGAATTTTTTTTCCTAGTAGCTAGCACCTATTTTCTGTAAGTTTATACTAGTTTAAACCTAGCGTCTACATAAACTCTTAAGACAGTAAACTCTATCGCTATTTCTCTTACTAAACTTAATTTTCTCTTCTCTTGGTGTCATGATCTTTGAAAAACTTGATCCTATCACACGAAAGCCTTCTATTTTTGCAGATATTTATTACGATCGTTGACCCCTATTATATATAAGTTATTATTCACTCCATCTCTTTATCTTCTGCTCGTTCGCGGTCTTCTCCAGTACCCCGGTAAGTTGCTGGTAAACATTTCGTTTTGGCATTCTTAGAATCGTCCTTTGCAACTTTTCCTGTATGTCCTACCGATTTCTTTAATAGAGCCAAGTATTTCGCATATTAATATTAATAAAAAATTTGAAAAATATTAAAAAAATAACTATCAAATTACAAATAACTTGTTAAATAATGTCTGTAGAGGTTTTTCTAATAATTATTTTTCTAATTATTCTATATAAAATAATTCATAATTTAGAAGTTAATAATAAGGTATTCAATAATTAAATTTGTGTAACATCACTAATTCAAAATAGTTCTTTTCTTTCTTTTTTTTTCTTCTCTCTGAGTAAACTCCACTCAGGATATCATTCTATTCTTATTGGTGGAATATAGTGTCGATGTAAACAGTTCAAATTAAATTCTTTTATGAAAATAAGGATAAGAATGACGACTTGAATTTTTCAATCCGCTTCTTTGTTATACTTCAAACCTAGGGCAGCGTACCAGGGGATCGAGAAATTTGAGAATACCTACCGAACAATATTTCTTTTAGATTTTCTCAAAGTGTGTTCCCTATTCATCTCTATGTGCTTTTTAAAAATTTCTCCGTAGCTCTACTTTGGCTTGTAAGACCCTCCAGAATGGTACTGGATATTCTTAGATATACTAGATCTACAAGTTATTTCATAGACATTGACTTAGCTAAGTCAAAGTTGTTGACTGTATGATAGTGGTATGAATCAGTGTGTAGGTATGTATATTTTTTGGGCCACATATGCAATTGTCAACTATGTTAATTTGTAAAGACATACTGCCTGTAATTGTAGACACCGATGTATCCAATTTTTTTGTCATTGATTCTAGAAGACGCATCGAACTTAGTGCCATTTTTTCTTGTAATTATAATGGTTCTTCGGAAAATTATGTTTTTAGTGTTTTCTAGCAAGTTTCTTGGCACTTGCTTCCACAAACTGAAAGTTGTATTAATTGAATGCTGTCATAAACCGATCTCCCTCTAAATGGTGGTCGTAAATAGACTTTGTGTCATGTTTTAGAATTATTATAGTGTTCTTTGGAGAATATTCTGTTTTTATTGTTAACAACATCTAAGTTTTTTTGCAGATTCCTTGGTACTTGAATTAATAAACAGAAAGCTCCATTAATTGAATAGCCTCCTAAAGGGGTCTTTATCTAAATCTTTCAATGTTGTTAGCTCACAATTTTTGTTCCACATATAAAGTATGATCTATTAAAAGAATAGTTCCATTCATCGTTCAACATTGGTGTTGTATTCGGTGTCCGCTTAAGAGAGTTTCCACTATATATTTATATTATTAATTAGTTTTTTTTTCACTATTTCTTTATAAAAAAAACTGTTTGTAGAACAATGACATAATAACTACATACTTTATGTTCAGGAAAAAGGTAGATAGGTAGGTGATCCATTCTTGGAAGTCATGGCTTTGTCATACAATTTTAATATTAAATTTTTTACAAATTTATATTTTTTTACAATTTTAAAATTTTACCCACGTTCTTTATTGAAGTACAAAATCGTGTGAGATTTTTTACGAATTATCAATGAATTTTAGCTTATTAAAATTATAATTAATTAAAAAAGTATATTTCATACTTGATGTGAATACATAACACAATTTTAATTGTTTTTTCTGTTTAAAGGTTAAACATTTTTGATTTATATTCTTGAATGAATAAATTGTGTACAATTTTATTTAATGTTTTTAAAATTTTTACATTCAATAGATAATTTAAGTTTGTTGACTATATATATGAATATTCACATAGGTTTTGTAATACATATATGAATAAGGGAAAAAATATGTCATAATATATTTAGCAGTGATTTTTTTAATCACGTAGGCTTAATTTGGCATTCTGGTATATTAATATGAGGATCGTAATGAAAATTATAATTGTATTAATTTTTTAATAATATATTATTTATGCTGAAAATAATTTTTTTTTTTAAATTAATAATGAAACTTTCAACTTGTTATTTTAAATTATTTTTAGCCAGACTTCAGGTCGTTATATTTTTAATACAAATAAAAATTAATTAACAATATTGTTATTCGTTAATTAGTGTAATTAATTAAATTATTATTTATTAGTATTTATTCATATTAAACAATCTGAAGCAATGTTTGTACTAATTTGTAACAATTTTTTTTAATATTAATGTATATATACACATAAACAAAAATTGATAAATATATATATTATGTATCATATTATATGTTTATATATATATATTTATTTTGATGAAAGAAACTAAATTTTTAATATAAACTAGTGTTTTCAATAGAAAGGTTTTTATCGAACAGTACTGAATTGCAACAACAAAAGTTTATATTATGTTTAATTAAATAAGTTTTAAAAATATATATATCTATAAATAATTAAACCATTTTTTTTATTTTAAAATGTTTTTTTGTCTTTAATATTTCAGATACCTTCTATTATTGGATTTTTGAACTTGGATTAAGTGTTTAAAAAAATTTTATAAAAATTTTTAAGACAATTTTTATTAAATTTTTTACACTAAACCCAGACGTTGGAAAAAATTAACAATGAAAGGCACAACCATGAACTTCAAAAATTTAGCATGTAATCATTAATTATATTTAGTTTTAACAAAAACAATTATGTATTTAATAATGTAAAAATAATAAAAAATATTGTAATTAAATAATTATAAATAAAATAATAAAATTAAATAAAAGACATCCTGAATTATTGATTTCCTTACAAAAGTGCATTGTTTTATTGGTTTTTTTTCATTCGAGGCACTAATAAAAGTTTAATGATCCAATGAGAGTATGAGATCGCTTTGGGAAGGGGTCACATATCATCAGCTTAACATATATATGTAATAACAAACATTTTGAGTATAACTATTTTCTCTTTATATAAGTTATAAAACAATAAATACATATATATACATAATATATAATAATATATATACTATATATATATATATATATTTAAAAATACACAACATAATATAATAAATATATAATTAGTAACTTTATTGAAATTTACTTTCAAATTCATATTCATGAAGGAAAATATTTATTAAATAGTAAGGTTTAAATTAAAATTACTGTGTTATAGTTATAAACAAAAAATATTGTCAGGATCTCAAACTTGTTTAGTTAATTCAATTATATATAGCTGTAGTATATGCTTTCATTCTTACATACCGTACCTAGTGAATTTGTTGGCAAACATGTGTAACAAATTGACATGATTAGTTCTTTTTGTTAAATTATTGTTGGATTATTTGGTGTTATTTGACATACTAAATACATGTCTAGTTTGCCATTGGGTCAGTCCGATAATAAACGCGATTTAAAATTTGAGAGGATACTAGTCTACTAGTCTAGTAGATACTAGTCTAGTAGATACTAGTCTACTAGTCTAGTAGATACTAGTCTACTAGTCTAGTAGATACGAGTCTACTAGTCTAGTAGATACGAGTCTACTAGTCTAGTAGATACTAGTCTACTAGTCTAGTAGATACTAGTCTACTAGTCTAGTAGATACGAGTCTACTAGTCTAGTAGATACGAGTCTACTAGTCTAGTAGATACGAGTCTACTAGTCTAGTAGATACGAGTCTATTAGTCTAGTAGATACGAGTCTACTAGTCTAGTAGATACGAGTCTACTAGTCTAGTAGATACGAGTCTACTAGTCTAGTAGATACGAGTCTACTAGTCTAGTAGATACGAGTCTACTAGTCTAGTAGATACGAGTCTTCTAGTCTAGTAGATA
>NW_024034127.1:0-5000 GCF_002237135.1 Teleopsis dalmanni | reverse complement strand
CTGTGACGTCCTGTTCCAAGGAACATAGACAAGGGCCAACTCCAAGATAACTTTCTTCAAATTACAACTCGGATACTGAAAGTACCAGATTTCAAATTTGAGCTCTTGCCGCTTCACTCGCCGCTACTAAGGCAATCCCTGTTGGTTTCTTTTCCTCCGCTTATTGATATGCTTAAGTTCAGCGGGTAATCCTACCTGATTTGAGGTCAAACTTTAAGGTAAAGTTTGTAAAGCAAAGCCCATAACTTCAACAGCCCAATACTACAATCAACGATGGTGTAAACCTAATACATTGAAAACATAGCATCAATCTGTCGAAAGACTCGTGCCAATTCATTTCAAACGAACTTTCTTACGAAAGTATCGCTCATCACCACATCCTAGGGATATGAGAAGGAAATGACGCTCAAACAGGCATGCCCTCCGGAATACCAGAGGGCGCAATATGCGTTCAAAGATTCGATGATTCACGAAAATCTGCAATTCACATTACTTATCGCACTTCGCTGCGTTCTTCATCGATGCGAGAACCAAGAGATCCGTTGTTGAAAGTTTTAAGTTTAGTTCAGCAATTCAATAAAGAATAGCTTCAAGTTTTGACTATGAATAATACACGTTTTTTGCCCGAAAACAAAAATGAGTTTTATTTAATCTCTGATCAGTCGTGGTTTTACGCACATCTGACCAAAGCAAGTTTGTCTCTAATAAGAAAACAAAGTGTATAGAGTTTTCCCAAAGAATTATCACAAGCAACCAACCGCGCACGCAATATTTCAGCAGCGCTAGAATAATTACTCATAACAAAACTTTAGAAGAGATTCTGTAATGATCCTTCCGCAGGTTCACCTACGGAAACCTTGTTACGACTTTTAGTTCCTCTAAATGACCAAGTTTGACTAGCTTTTCAGTTCCGAGATGGAGTTGCCCCCTTCTCTAAACCAATCCGGAAGCCTCACTAAGCCATTCAATCGGTACTAGCGACGGGCGGTGTGTACAAAGGGCAGGGACGTAATCAACGCAAGCTGATGACTTGCGCTTACTAGGAATTCCTCGTTGAAGAGCAATAATTGCAATGCTCTATCCCCAGCACGACGGAGTTTAACAAGATTACCCGGACCTCTCGGCCAAGGATAGTACTCGTTGGCTCCGTCAGTGTAGCGCGCGTGCGGCCCAGAACGTCTAAGGGCATCACAGACCTGTTATTGCCTCAAACTTCCATCGACTTGAAATCGATAGTCCCTCTAAGAAGAACAAATCAGCAAAAGCTAATAGTCCTATTTAGTAGGTTAAGGTCTCGTTCGTTATCGCAATTAAGCAGACAAATCACTCCACCAACTAAGAACGGCCATGCACCACCACCCACAAAATCAAGAAAGAGCTCTCAATCTGTCAATCCTTATTGTGTCTGGACCTGGTGAGTTTCCCCGTGTTGAGTCAAATTAAGCCGCAGGCTCCACTCCTGGTGGTGCCCTTCCGTCAATTCCTTTAAGTTTCAGCCTTGCGACCATACTCCCCCCAGAACCCAAAGACTTTGATTTCTCGTAAGGTGCCGAGTGGGTCAAAAAAGAACACCACCCGATCCCTAGTCGGCATAGTTTATGGTTAAGACTACGACGGTATCTGATCATCTTCGATCCCCTAACTTTCGTTCTTGATTAATGAAAACGTCCTTGGCAAATGCTTTCGCAGTAGTTAGTCTTCAGTAAATCCAAGAATTTCACCTCTGACAACTGAATACTGATGCCCCCGACCGTCCCTATTAATCATTACGATGGTCCTAGAAACCAACAAAATAGAACCATAACGTCCTATTCTATTATTCCATGCTAATATATTCGAGCAAAGGCCTGCTTTGAACACTCTAATTTTTTCAAAGTAAAAGTCCTGGTTCGCCAGACACCAAAAAGGTGAAAGGTTAGCCAGAAGGAAAGGCTCGGTTGGGTCCAGTACTCGCCATAAAGCGGACCGGCCAACCAAACCCAAGGTTCAACTACGAGCTTTTTAACTGCAACAACTTTAATATACGCTATTGGAGCTGGAATTACCGCGGCTGCTGGCACCAGACTTGCCCTCCAATTGTTCCTCGTTAAGGTATTTAAATTGTACTCATTCCAATTACAAGACATAAAGCCCTGTATCGTTATTTATTGTCACTACCTCCCTGAATTAGGATTGGGTAATTTGCGCGCCTGCTGCCTTCCTTGGATGTGGTAGCCGTTTCTCAGGCTCCCTCTCCGGAATCGAACCCTTATTCCCCGTTACCCGTTGAAACCATGGTAGGCCACTATCCTACCATCAAAAGTTGATAGGGCAGAAATTTGAATGAACCATCGCCAGCATAAAGCCATGCGATTCGAAAAGTTATTATGAATCATCAGAAGTCCGAAGACATTGATTTTTTATCTAATAAATACATCCCTTCGTGAGTTGGGATTTTAAGCATGTATTAGCTCTAGAATTACCACAGGTATTCCATGTAGTAAAGAAACTATCAAATAAACGATAACTGATTTAATGAGCCATTCGCAGTTTCACTGTATAAATTGCTTATACTTAGACATGCATGGCTTAATCTTTGAGACAAGCATATGACTACTGGCAGGATCAACCAGAATAATATTTTTTAATATATTTTTATTTAAAATATATATGTCATTTTTATATAATTAACGATATAGCCTTTTCATATTGGCATTTTATAATCGTATTATTTATTAATTAAATGATTTTTTATCATTATTAATAACATATTTTTTTTAAATTTATTATTTTATTTTCATTTTACATATAAAATTCTTAAAATGATATGTCCTCATAAAACACATACATTATTATGATATGGAAATCAATAATTTCACATATATATATTATTCCATTTATTATTATATAGTAACATTTCTATATAATATATATTAGTATATATTACAGAACTTTTTAATTAATAATATTCAATGTAAAAATATTTTTACATTAAATAACTTTCACATTTTACAATGTACGAGATATTATAAAATGTTCTTAAAAATGCTTATTTATTAAGTCAAAAAACGTCATAACTTACGTTTAACTTAACATATCTTATTAAAGCTTTGAATATATGCTTCTAAATATATTAGAAAACATTTTAAAATAACAAACTTCTTGCAAATAATTGCTTCAAAATTGTTATTTAGTATTAAGTGAGCACTCAACACTATAAATATCGCAGTTACCGATTTCGTCACAATGTAAAAGTTATATGAAAATGTCCAATATGGTATATGTTAAAATGTAAAAGTTATATGAAAATGTCCAATATGGTATATGTTAAAATGTACAAAATCATATGGATAATCGAAAAATAATTTAAAGTCAAAAATTATATGAATTGGCTATCGTATTATACATATAAATGTAAAAACTCATATGAGTTATGGAAAAATTATTTAAAGTCAAAAATTGTATGGTTTGGCTATTGTACATGTTAAAATGTACAAAATCATATGGGTAATCGAAAAATAATTTAAAGTCAAAAATTATATGAATTGGCTATCGTATTTTACATATAAAAACGTAAAAACTCATATGAGTTATGGAAAAATTATTTAAAGTCAAAAATTGTATGGTTTGGCTATCGTACATGTTAAAATGTACAAAATCATATGGGGAATCGAAAAATAATTTAAAGTCAAAAATTATATGAATTGGCTATCGTATTTTACATATAAAAATGTAAAAACTCATATGAGTTATGGAAAAATTATTTAAAGTCAAAGATTGTATGGTTTGGCTATCGTACATGTTAAAATGTACAAAATCATATGGGTAATCGAAAAATAATTTAAAGTCAAAAATTATATGAATTGGTCTATCGTATTTTACATATAAAAATGTAAAAACTCATATGAGTTATGGAAAAATTATTTAAAGTCAAAAATTGTATGGTTTGGCTATCGTACATGTTAAAATGTACAAAATCATATGGGTAATCGAAAAATAATTTAAAGTCAAAAATTATATGAATTGGCTATCGTATTTTACATATAAAAATGTAAAAACTCATATGAGTTATGGAAAAATTATTTAAAGTCAAAAATTGTATGGTTTGGCTATCGTACATGTTAAAATGTACAAAATCATATGGGTAATCGAAAAATAATTTAAAGTCAAAAATTATATGAATTGGCTATCGTATTTTACATATAAAAATGTAAAAAACTCATATGAGTTATGGAAAAATTATTTAAAGTCAAAAAATGTATGGTTTGGCTATCGTACATGTTAAAATGTACAAAATCATATGGGTAATCAAAAAAATTATTTAAAGTCAAAAATTGTATTATTGGACTATCGTTCATATAAAAATGTAAAAACTCATATGAGTTATGGAAAAATTATTTAAAGTCAAAAATTGTATGGTTTGGCTATCGTAAATGTTAAAATGTACAAAATCATATGGATAATCGAAAAATAATTTAAAGTCAAAAATTATATGAATTGGCTATCGTATTTTACATATCAAAATGTAAAAACTCATATGAGTTATGGAAAAATTATTTAAAGTCAAAAATTATATGGTTTGGCTATCGTATGTTACATATAAAAATGTAAAAAATCATATGAGTTATGGAAAAATTATTTAAAGTCAAAAATTGTATGATTTGACTATCGTACATGTTAAATTGTACAAAATCATATGGGCAATGGGAAAATCATTTAAAGTCAAAAATTGTATGGTTTGGCTATCGTACATGTTAAAAGTACAAAATCATATGGGCAATGGGAAAATTATTTAAAGTCAAAAATTGTATGATTTGGCTATCGTACATGTTAAAACGTACAAAATCATATGGGCAATGGGAAAATCATTTAAAGTCAAAAATTGTATGGTTTGGCTATCGTACATGTAAAAATGTAAAAAATCATATGGGCAATGGGAAAATCATTTAAAGTCAAAAATTGTATAATTTGGCTATCGTACATATAAAAATGTAAAAACTAATATACGTATTAATTTAAGC
>NW_024034126.1:0-6364 GCF_002237135.1 Teleopsis dalmanni | reverse complement strand
CTCAATGCTGTATGATTTTTTGATAGCGAACATTTCGCGGTTCTTTTGTGCTGCAGCTACGGCCATCATTTTGTTATAGTTTTTTGTTGTTGTTGTAAGTTGAAGATTAAAAAATTCAAAAATTTATAAAAGTATTAAGCACTTTAGATACTTTTTGTGTGTGTTTTAAAGAATAGAATTCTCGCTCGTGTTGTAGGAAATAAGCCTTTAGAATAACACTTTGCACTGCTTATTTTGTTCCTTGCTCTCCAATTTCTGTTAACTTCTAGAACTGCTTGTGTCTTAATCAGCTTTAGAATTTTTCACAAAATTGTAATTTTATTGAAAAATCTTTTTCTTATTATAGTAGCACCAACAGGACGATAGAAATCCTTTTTGAGTGTGTTTATTATCACGTTGTCAACCGTTAATATCTCGAAACTTTTAAACAACTTTAGTGAATGTTAAGTAAACTTTTCGATTTATTTATAATTTATTTATTTTACGTAAAATTTTAACTTTTATATCCTTTTTGATTTGACAATTAGGCAGAAAAGCTAATGTAATTACTACAAACAGCGGCACTTAACCAAAGAAGAAGCAAGTCTTAAGAGCGAATGATAGCGAATCAATGAATGCCTTATGTCCAGCTCGGTGCGCTTAAATACCCTCAGCGTACGAGCATCAGACGAGCCGAAGCCGAAAGTGAGCGCGAACGAAAATCACCGCTGCTACAGGTTTTGGTTTTCGCATATCTCGGACGACAAGTCTGCCAAAACGATTAATGAAAACAAAACAAAACAAAACACAAAAAAAATACATATTAATTATAATAAATAAGAAGAAAAAAATACCACCAGTGTTACTAATGTAAGCGTAATACGGCACGATGTGTGACGTATTTTACATACAATATCAACCAACGTCAGGAGTCAGTCACAGCGGAGCGGGTGTACAAGTTTTAGGTTTTTTTTTTTTAGAGACGAAAGCGCGCACGCTTCAAACAGAGCAAGAAACCAACAACAAGAACAACAGCAGCAACAACAACTATAAGCGCAACAATAATAATAATATACTCCCATTGCTTACGAATGCTCATACGTAGTGTTTAACACACAAGTGGGGTTTCCTCTCGCTTTGGATATCAAGTTCAAGTACCAAGTACAACAACACTGTACACTGCAGAAACTGAGCATAGCATCATAGCAGTAACAAGTGTGAAGTTGATAATATTGAGTATGCTGGGTTAAAATATTTTGGTACTGTGATATGGTGCTGTGCGGTGGCAAAGAGTACGTAAGTATGTATGTGTACATGTGTACATGTGTGAGCTTTAAAATTTCTGTGAAGTGAATGAGCATATGCATGGAATCTCCCAATAACAGTTGTAGAGATTTTTTCTTGCTTTTGTTGGTGTATGAGTGGTAGTGATTTGAATAATTGGTACAGCAGCAGGTGTGAGTGTGAATTTCCATACGCTTGCGCGTCATCATAAAATGCAATATAAATAATATAATAAAAAAAAAAAATACCAGAATAATTATTATATACTAACCATAATCATAATAATATTAAGAAGTTCTAAGAGTTATTAATAATTTGATGAATCTTAACTTAATTTTTTACTTTTCGCATGAAATCGTTCAAATTCTTTCAATTGTGCGTTTACGCCTGCTTTAATGGGGAATTTTTTATTGTGGTTTTTACAATTCACACTTACTCAACAGTCATGCACTTAACAGTTTTGCAGTTTTGCTCCTCATTACATTTCGGCTCACTTTTGATGAAGTGATATCAGTTGCAGTTGAATGAAGTCAACTGCAGAGTAAACACCGTATTGGGTATTGACCGCTTATGTTAGTTGCCAGTGGCTGTTAACCACTTACATTCGTCAATTAAGCGCACTTCATACATAGCTGTGTGCACCACTTCACATGGCTTAAGTGGCTTTGGTGAACAGACAAAAGTCTATGAACACAATGTGAACGGTAGGTAGCGTTGGTGTGGGCGTTAAAAATTTACTAATAACATTTTTATTATGGATTTAATTTTTTTTTAAAATTTTTATTAATAATCGTTTTTTTTTTCATTCATAAAGATTTTTTCAATTTTAAACAAATTTTATAGATTTTTTTATTTGAGCGACTTTTATTCTAATTCAATCACTTTTATTCTTTTTTTTTTGTTTTTTTTTTTTTTGCTATTTTAAAATAATTTGTTACAATTAATTATGTTAAGTGCTTTTGTTTCGTTTGAGCTGTTTGAGCTATGAAACAATTTGACTTTGAAATATTTCTGTGCTTTGTGGCTCAGCAGATTCAATAAGCGGATACGGATACGGATCTCTCAGTGTATGCAAAGGATTTTTTGATTTTTACACACATTATATTTAAAAAAATTAAAGGAAATAATTAATACGCTTCAAAAAAGACTGAAACTCAATTAACGAGAATGCAGAATACTTTTTCCATACAAAACTATAAAGTAATAAATAAATATTAACAATTCTCTTTAAGTTCAACAACAATCTAGCTACGCCTGTTAAGTCCTTGCCAATAGAATCAATTTTAGTTAACAGCACTTTAACAGAACAGATAACCGCAACAACAGAACGCTAATTTCATTTCTGACACCTAAGCCGTTGAATGTGATGCGCAGTAAAAAATTTATACAAAATAATTAGAAAGAAAAACCACAACTTATGTTAATTCTATTAAATAGTTTATCCTTTGTTTAAAATATTTTTATTTTATTAATAATAATACCATAATAATACCAACGATATTCAAACTTTTAAATTAGTTTTAAAAATTGTATTAGATTGTCATCGATATTTTGACTATAATCTGTAGTCATCTTCAGGGTACGCTTAAATAGTGGAAATATTATTGACAATGAAATATATTTATTAAAACTAATTCAAAAAATCGAGTATTATTTAACATTAAGCAATCGGCTCATTAAAGAACATATTAAATAGTTTAATAATCGTCTTCACAAAGCATTATCCCTTTTATCCTAACAGCAAGACATAATCATTGTTTTTTTTTAACTATGATTGATTTATATATATTATTTGCCATTCATTTGCTGCATTGTATTGTTATCATGCAACTTTTTCTAGGAAAGATGTACCTGAACCTTTTTCATTGTCCATAAAGAAGTGTTCCCTACAAAACAAAAACAAATATTCGTAATTTACCTTTAAGGGGATGGATAGGTAAGATTATGCATTTCACTCAGAATAATATTGTATTTCAGATGAAAATGAACATCAACCAAAAAAATAAAACTCTTAATATAAAAAGAAGACATGAGCAAAGTCACGTCCTCAAATTTGGAACCAAAATATTAAGATGCAAAGAGTTGGATTGTTTGAATATACGTTAATAGAGAAACTTACCTGAAAAAATAATAGAAATGAGCAAAATTTGTAATTTTTTTTCTTGATATGTAATAATATTAACCTTTTATATTATAGAGACTAAATACTTTTTTACTTTCACTGTTTATTATTAAGACACTGTTTTTTACTAACAATATATTTAACTAAAATCTATAACTCTAAAGGTTTTATCATCTTTTCTTTAACTAAAAATAATTGTCCTTGATTTTAGAAACAATTTTTATTGCAACTTTTTCATAAATATGACTCTTAGAAATAATACCTCTATAGTATTTTTTGTATATACTTTATCTGAGGACGATATCTGCAGACCTGTTTAAATAAAAAAATTTAATGTGGGATCTAAGCTTTGGCTTAGTTACTATTTACTTTTGTTTGAAAATGAATAATTAAATTACAATTTATAATTTGCTAAATTTCCTGAGTAATTGTGTTTATTTTATAATTAATTTTGTACAGATGCTATGAGATAATTTACTTATATAGTTGAAACTAGTAATTAATTCCATTGTCTTAATTTCAATTTAATTCTTAGACTTTACTAGGAGCTTAATTTAAATAATTAATGATTTAATTAATTTTTTAAATTGAACTGAGTGATACGAACATCAGCATTTACAATTAAAGACAACTAATGCCCATTGTGACGCCTTTATAAATCTTCAGAGGTGGTGTTCTACACTAATCATTTCATTCAATATACGAGTAGTTCCAAGTATTATTCTTCACAAATCGTTTTATCTTCTTAATTAAGTTAAAATCACTTAGTATATCTACTTAAGCTATCTCTACCAGGCTAACGAAGACACATTCTGGTACACATTGTTGTAACTTCGTCTATAGCCTTTGTCATAGACACAGAAAGTGATTGTTAGATTCTACTTTCTCTTTATAGTAGCAGCACCTATACAGTCCAGTGCTTAACAGCGAACTAAACAACCTATTTGGTATGTTTAATTATCTTTTATTGGAATATTATGTTGTGATTTCCATCAACAGAAATAGTAAAGGAATTTAAAATTTAGTTAATATATGGTATGCTCTGAAGTTTTTAATCTAAATATGAAGGAGGTGCTTTAGGGTGAATATATTTTTTTGAATTTATGCATTCCTAAATATATCAGCTATCAAATTCTTTTTTAATACTTGTTTTTATTGCTTGACTTTAGTGTCCACATGTTCATGCGCATTTGATTTGAACTAAATAAAATTCATGGTGATCCTACGCTATCTAGAGCCACAGTGTAGGTCGGGTGTTTGGCTTTAAACGTAATCGCTTCTGTTTAGTTGGTGAAAGCCATTCTGGATGGAAACATACTGCTGCCATTGACAAAAGCTTTGAAAAAATATATAAAATGGTATGGAATGACGATCCTATAAAAGTTAGAGAGTTTATTGAAACTGTGGAAATTTCACTTGACCGCTTTTAATTAATATTTTATGAATATGAAAATAAAAAATGAAAAATATTCTATGAAATTTAAGGCATGAAATAGTCTTCCTCGTATTAGGTAGACTTTGAACTGAACGGTAGAATGGTTTAAACAAAAAAGATGACAAATTTTCTCAGACTTATTATTGTTAGTTAAATATATATTCTTTCTTAACTAGATGTACGATTTTGTGATAAACTAAGAGATAATAAAAATATATCATCCGTTCAACTGCAGTTACTGAACATCATTAATAAAACTTATAATTTATTAGCAACATTAACATTCAAGAACTTTCATTATTGTAATTATTAATATTTAATAATTTTTGAATATTTAAAAAATGTTTTGAATCAATAATTTATGAATTATTTAAATCAATGAAATTAATAGCCAAATAATTGAAAGTAATCTACAGTATATTTTACATTTAATTAGAGTATCACTTACAATGCATTATTAGTAAATCGAATTAAAGTATTTAAACTACTTTTAATGTCCGTGAGGCAACAATTATTGCAAACAAATGTACAATTCAATAAATGTATCTATACAGCATCTAAATACCTGTAGTCGTATCTATAAGATACATACGTTGTGTGCGTTGTGACATTCAATTTCTTTTTAAAACATCATAAGTGCATTAATTAGACCAACTAAGTAAGGCAAGGAAGGTACAATTGTAACAATTAAAACAAATGGTTTAATAATTATTTTTATAATTGACATTTATTGTTAATTATATTAAATATTAATAACACACAATTGATTTCAAATGAAAATTTGTAGATTATCTCTACCAATTATGTGTATTAAATCTGTATCTTATAGATATAATCTGAAAATTTAACTAATTAAATGAAATATTTAAGTCATTTTGTAATTATGAACCTAATCCACTTATATACTGGTACTTAATAAATATTTGAAATCTTTGCAGTAATTAAAAAAATTTTACCATAATTAAATTAAAAAAATTATTTTCTAATAGTCGTTGCTAAGAATTAATGCTTTGCACTGAAATGCTTGAAAATAGTGCTAATTTAAACGTTCTACAATAGAAAGTATTATTTCTATTAAATCATTAAATATTAATTAACCCGAACATTCTAAGCAAATATTTCATATAAATAAAAAAAAAACAAAAAAAAAATTAAATAGTTTAAACAATATCAATATCATTCCAATAATGTCATCTGATAAAATCTACCCAACAAACTCTGTTGACGGCTTAGTCATTAGAACCCACAAGCAAAAAACTCAACAGATTATTTACAATATTTAATCATAAAAATTTATTTTGTAAAAAAAATTAATTAAGAAGTCATGCATTTGTCTTTGAATTAAATATAAATTAGTCTAATATAATGCCACATTTACTTAATTAGATAGTCAACAGGTCTACTTGAAAAATTACACGCATTTTAACTGAACGCATTGAAGCCGCACCAACGGCGGATTCTGCTATTTACGGTGATATTTTGTGCCTTGGCAGTTGCTCATGTATAAAATCTGAAAATCTCGTGCTCTGTATCTATGTTTCTAT
>NW_024034125.1:0-6368 GCF_002237135.1 Teleopsis dalmanni | reverse complement strand
AACAATAAGAGATACCAGGATTGTATGAACCTATCAAAAGAAAAACTTGGAATTATCACAGGAATCCTAATAGGGCACTGTAAACTAAAACACTACCTTACAAAACTGGGTATACTGTGAAGCAGTCGGCCACACATGTGCTCTGCGCTAATGCACTAACGAAATAGACTCTTGGGAATGTATATTCTAACGAAAGAGGCAGCAAAACTCTATGAAGTAGGTTCTATATTAATTCTTTTATGACCAACAACGGCGGCTTAGCGACTACTTATCTTTTTATGTCGGGACGTTTAAATGCCTTGGACGAAATGTTTTATCGATTTGTGTATATCAATGCATGAATATTGCAATTCAGAGAAGTATTACCTGCGTGAGATAGCACCTTTTCTGATTTGGTATGATTATTGATGAATCAAAGCCGGCGTTGTCTTAATTTGGTTTGGTTGTAGGCTAATTAATGGTCCGCTGGTTGGAATTTCACTTTTGTTCATTTTGATTATCTTAACCATTATTTTAATCAGTTTTTATGTAACTTCATTTGGTACTTATCTTGAGCATTGTCATTGCAGTGTGTATTTTTTATATAATTTAACAATAGCAAGGATAAATTATAATCTTATCTTGCCAGTTCTTATTTCGAGGTACTGCATCAAGCACAATAGCAAGAATATACGTGTTTAAAATCTGTATTTAATATTGACCTTTGTTTCCATTTGTTACTGATTGCAAAACTTACGTAGAGCTAAAATGTAAAACTTTATTTAACTTGCAATGCACGTAAAATTCGTTCTCAATACCAAGATATTTATATTCACACCTATGTAGCTCACAAATAGACAACCATATATTCATCCATATCTATGGTATAGTAAAAGTTCTAATTTTAATGCCAAAACGGCTTTGCATTTGCACCTTAAGTGCTTCCGATGTGTTTGGCTAATATCTTTAGCCAAATCCGAAAATGTCTATTGAGAAAGAAAATATAACAATAAATGGCAACATTTAAACAACACTTAAGCAAATATTTAACTGGGTCGCAGTGCAACAGTAAAATGCATGACGTCACGGTTGCTACTTTCATCAGAAAGCTATGAGGAAAGCACGACTAGAACAATACTCCTATATGTATAGTCAGAAGGGCAGAATACCAAAAACAATAGCAATAACTACTTAAACTACTTTTATGCCAACAGGCAAAGCGAACAACAACAACAACAACAACAACAACAGCAGCAGCAACAAGAGGAACAACAAGAGGAACAACAACTGAACAATGAAACAACTTAAGACTGACCTACATAATGAAAATTTATTTCTAAAATTTCTGTCGTTCTCATTAAACACAACGCCCCAAAGCTAATGTTTTTGCTGTTGTCGGTGTCGTTGTTATCGTCGTTGCTGTTGTTGTGATATCGTTGTTGGATTTACTGTTGCTACTGCTGCTGCTGCTGCTGTTACTGCTGTTACTGCTGCTAATGTCGGTTGTTGTAGTTATACGTATTGTTGAATAGTTCAATGTTGTTGATAATATTAAAGTTGTTACAAGCGCTGCCTCATAACCAAGTCTAATTTGCAAACAAAACTTTTTTTCTGGAAATTGCGTATAACAGCACAGAGCACAGCAACGTGAAACAACCCAGCAATGGTGAAAAAGCCAAGGACCAACAACAATTGCCGTAAGTACCTGCTGACTTTGGCGGTTTAAGCGCAGCAACAAGCAAAGAGCGACGAGTAACAGCCGCAACAGAAAGTTGAAGCTGTCGTAGTTGTCGTAGTTGGCTTAGTAGTAGTAGTAGTAGTAGCAGGAACAACTACAGCAACAACAGCAACAACAGCAACAACAATAACAACTTGTCGCTTGTTCTGAATAATTACCCAGATTGGGTGTAACCGAGCAGCACTGGGGGTTGTGTACTACGTATATTCCCTGCTACTGGACAAAGTTCATGTTGTTCGTAATGTTGCTGTTGTTGTATTTGTAGTTGCTTTCGTTTTATGATGCTGTTGGGAATTTCATATGCTGGGCATAAGCTTCGCAGTGTGTGATATGGAATAACCGCGTTTAAACCGCTCAGCGCAAATTTTGAGCGGTTGCCTGAGCTATGCTGCAATATTTCCACAAAGTTTATGTCAATGTTGTCTAAAAGTTTTAATTTTGATTGAGATTTACAAGACCAAAGTCAATCTCAATAATGTGCATTTGTAAATATAAAATCTATGCAGTGCATTATTAAAACTTAAATATTTAGCATTTTTAAGAATGGAATTTAAAAAACTGTGATGAAGACACTTTCAATTGATATGGGGAAAGATAGTTAGGTCTATGTAGATAAAAATATTTGATTAAATATAAAAATCGGAGTCAATTTTTCTGAGATGAACATAGACTAAGCACATAGAATCAAAAAATAAGTCTTAATAGGACTTCTAACTTTTAAACAATATTGGCTACTTAATGGGTTATACTTTTCAAGTTTTAGGATAGATTTATTTTATATAGTAATGTTTTTGCGCCATTTTTTGTTTATAGTCTTTAACTTTACGGAAATATGAGGGTGATAAAAATTGAAATTCTGCAAATAACTTAATTTTAATTAATTTAAGCCATACCAACCTTAAGCTCCACCCTATTGAAAAATCTAGAGTATTTCATCTCGACTTAAGTTAGTTTGACTTATCTGCTTCTTTATTCCTCCTCTATTACTTCTCTCTTGTCCTTTTATTCTTTATCTAACTTTACATACGACCTTTCTAATGTATTCATATAATAATTCTATTCATGTTTTTTGCTATATAGATCTATATAGGTTACAAAAACAGGATTATATCATTGATATGATTTTTACGCTTTAAAAGTCCCAAAAATCTGGAAATATCTACAGTGAAATCTCAAAAGCTTTGAAAAACTGAATGTTCAACTTATCCCTGTTGTCAGAAACGACCAAACAATACTGCTGAAGAATATCAGACCGTCCTCGGACATATAATAAATGATTAACTCAAAATAAGTTAAGAAAGCTTAGTCAAAACACTTATTTACTTAAACGTACATTTAAATTCTATATCCGTTCTATATTCTTTTCATCTTATTACAATTAATGTTATAAAAGTTAGTGGAGAAAGAATCACTTATTATTAACTGTATTATTTACATGTAATATTATTTGGTAGTAGTTGTCAGTAGTTTTAATATATGAATACTTATATTTAGTCTTCAGAAAGAGGATTTATTAAATAAACTCCACTAAGAAATCAGGTTTTATTCTCTCAACCTATTAGAAGTTTTGCATGAGATCGTTTATTAGTAACTGAGCTACAAAGAAGATACCAAGTGAATGGAAGACTTTTATAAGAAATATTCTTTTAAATTATACTTTTTTTTGGATTTTAATAAAATGATTGAACTAAAAAATATATTTGCTTAATTGACTTAATTTAAGTACATAATTTATTGTTTATTAAACTTCTCGTTTCAACAGGAAGTTAACTTAAATCTTCTTAAAGTATCTCCTAACGTGTTTCTTAAAGAGCAAATTAAATCTTCTTTCCTAGGCACTTTTATATAATTGTCAAGTATCAGAAATTATAATAATGAGGATTCCCTTGAAATACTGTAACTGGGTGAACAAGGGATTAGGCATTTCATTTCCAAATTTCCAAATCATATTTCAAAACAATTTAAATTTAAATGTAATTTTTTCATAATTTAGTTCCACGGGAAAAAAGTTCAGCTCCAAAATTAAAAGTTTATGGCACGCAAAATAGGGTCGAAATGGCTTGAAAGTGTCAGTAACAGTAACAACAGTTGCTGGCGTTGAGTTTTTACTTGAGTAAATAAGAGTGTCGGAATTTCGTCTTCTTTCCTTTTTTGGCTCATCTAATTCTGATTAGAGAAAACGACACCGGAAGTACACAGATCATTTCGGATAAATTTTAATGTTGCCAAAGCAAAGCCAAGGGAAGACGAATAGGTACCTACATTCTTTAAATCTCGTAATTTAAAAAAGTTACATTTTTTCAACGTAAATCGAATTAAGCAGCCATTTTATTTGTAAGGTTGCACGCTGAACTTGTGAATGAGGCGAAAGGAAATATAAAGGACTCTCGGAATCATGTCGACTTACACCAAAAACATTGTCTTGTTTGTTTTGCTTTGACATAATTTGCCTCAGGCTATGTGCTTTACTGTTGCTTTAAATGATTTGTGTTGTTTCCTGTGTTGTGTAACTACACAGTTTCGCAGGAATTGTGTAATATGGGTTGACATGTTTTTCTGCTTTCTGCTTGGGTGTATGTGCGCCTATTTTTGTTAATTAAAAACGAATACATGTTCGTTTCCTACTTTCTACTTTCTTCTTTCTAATTAATTATGATTTATTATAAGGAGATGATTACTTTTTTGTGGGTTTGTGTATGTAAGTGAGTGTGTGTGTGTGTGTGTGTATGTTTCCGCAAGTTTTAAGCCCTTCCTTCTTAATTAAATAAATTTTGTGTTATCACATAAAAAAATTTGAAAAATAATAAAAAATATTTCATTTGCTATTAATTGATTCTTTCAGTTTCTTGCACAATTTAAAAAAAAAATTTTATTAAATAAATATAAACAAATTTAAATGTTTGACTTGCATTTTTTTTGGAAATTAATTAACTTCTAGTAAAGGAAATTCTGGATTGAATTGTGAAACTCGCGAATATCAACCAATGATATTTAAAAATCCTGTATGGTCATTCCATATATTCACTTGATCAAACCTTTCTAACTATGATTCTCGAAGTTCTTACTCGAAGATAGATTTCTTATCAAAAGACATAAAAACTTTATTTAGATTCAGAGCATTTTAAATAATTTTTCATTGTTGCAATCCAAGAAACAGTCTCAATAAATAACTTCCAGTAAAGCGAGTACTAGATTGGATTTAGAAACTCATGAACACCAAGTAATAATATTCGTAACAGTTTGGGAGGACCAAACCCACATATGCACATGAACGAACTTTTTTCACTATTATCCGCTTCTCTAACCGAAAATGGATTTCTTATCAAAAAATATAGACATATAGCGTTTTAAAAAATGTTCAATGGTTCAAATCCAAAAACCAGTCTCATCAAGTTTAATATATTAATAATCGTAAATTTTCCATTGTTTGGTCTACATAAAATAAAATTATATACCATCCATAAATGCCAATGTGTACTTAAATGAATGCCCTTTAATACTTATTATTTCTTTATTTAATTACGTGGTATTTATTCTTTCTTGATATGTCCGAAGTTGATAAAATCGACTTCCATTTCCATTATTGCTCATTTATGTGCCATTTTATTGTTTTTCCAACAATTGGCATCAATTATTTTTATTTGTTAATGGCAAACTGTTTATTTTAAGGAAATGAAAATGAATTTAAAATCCACATTAATTAATTTTTAATTTCCGTTTCCAATTATTGCAGTCATGTCGTCATTTTTATTATTATTTTCTCCCATTGACAAGTACGCATAATAGTAAAATTATTGATTGCCTCTCACAATAGAAATTGAAATCTGTCCATTGGCACACTCGAGCACGTCTGTCTGTCTATCTGTCTGATTGTTTGACAGGCACTTAAACACGTGATTACATTTTAAAAGTTTTCCATTAATTAAGGCGTCAGTCGGTTGAGTCCTTATTTACTCTTCTCTCGCTCCTTGCAAGTAGTCGAGCTCATCAGCAAGATTACACACAATAATTTGCCAGTTGTGATTGACTTTGACCTCGTTATCAGATTCGAAAATAACAATCTACATGCTATTACTTAAGCGACTACAGCATTCTGAGAGTTTTAAGTTTTATCTAAATATATATTTTTTTTTAATAACTTTAAAAATATTTCAAAGTTTAAAGTATTAACAATGAAGTTTTAATATCTTAAATAATTGAGAACTCTTGTGCAACATAACTGCAAAAGTTTACAATTTAACTATATACGTACGTTCCTTCAACTAACATTGACAGTTTAAGATCTTTTGCATCACTACTGCAATCTGCCTTTGGCTCTAACCTAGACATACTTTTTTGCAATTTCAGTATTGATTTGTACTTGATTTGAGTTACTTTCTTTTTAATATATCTTTTTCTTTCGTACATTTTGTTTCATATAAAATTGAAAATATAGAGATACGGAGATACGGAGATACTTTCCTTCACTGTAAACGTGCATAAGTAATGTTAAATCTCAGCGAAAAGTACTTAACGAGGACGTCTTTGCTGCTTAAACTTTGAGCAGCATCAATGCAAGCAGCAACATACTAGGTACTTCCCCACCTTTCACATGCCCACTTCAGCACAAAATCAAAGACATGTGCGGAGATACATATTTTTGTTATATTGT
>NW_024034124.1:0-6369 GCF_002237135.1 Teleopsis dalmanni | reverse complement strand
GATAATTTAAGTAATGATAATACCTGGACATCACACGAATCATTTGATAGAATTTATAAAGATGGATTCCAAAATAACAACAACTTTTTAAAAAGATAATATAGATCAGGGCTGTTCAGACCAAATGCCAATATCAATACCAATCACTGTACAGATTGGACGGCCGCAAAAATAAATACATACATTCATAGTTGTTATTATAAATACATTATAACATTATAAATACGATTATAATGTTACATTAAGTTTTATTAATTTATTAATTTAAATTCATTTTCTTGGTATATTATAAAAATAAAATAATGTGATTTTACCAGTACACCAAAAGAAAATTCGGGTAATTTTAGTAGATTTAAAACATGTCGCGGGCCACACAAACATTAGACGCGTGCCGCATTTGGCCGCGGGGCGTGCTTTGGACAGACCCTGATATAGACTAATACTTTATGGAATATGTTGCTTAGTTTAGTGTCTTAATGTGTCTCTCTATTTTTCAAATTTGATAGGATATGATACTTAACAGACTCAAAGAACTATTTACAAGTTATTAAGCCAATAGATGTATCTAAACACTACTGACGATAAATATTTCATGGTATCAAAAAAGTTATATGGCCAACCCCAAAATTCATACAAATATTAAAAATAAATTTTTGTAAGTACAGATTATTTTTCATAATGAACGATTTTTCTATTCGAAAATAGATAACTGGCTATTTAGATATTATTTTTAAATATTTAGTTAACAATTAAAAAACTGTATGAACTAATTAACTAATATTAAAGTTTGATTATATTCTTAAAATAGCAATCGTTTAAGATTTTAATTAATTACTCAAATATTTTTATTATTCTATTACAAAATAGAAATCTTCTTAAAACTAAATTTATTATTCAATGCGATCCAAACAGTAGCATCAAAACCTTTAGCGCAATAAGTCTTATAGACAGCAGTGCAGCATTTTCCTTTCTAATAATAATAATCAATTCCATATATAAGGAAAGGAACCCCCTAAACGGATAATAAGTCTTATAGATCACCGTACACTACTATTATCGTTTCTTATAATAATAATAAATGGCGTATAAATGATCGGTTTTGGGGTTCAAATTTCTCCCAAATATCTTGAAATATTTTACACTAGATATAATAGAATCAATGCATTCAAACACCCCTAAACAGGTAACAAGTCGTATAGATCACCGTACACTACTATTATCGTTTCTTATAATAATAATAAGTGACGTATAGAAGGCCGGTTTGGGGTTCAAACTCTTCTAAAATATTATACACAAGATATAATAGATCACATGAACTTCACATGAACTTTGTATTAGTTTTCAAAGAGTCATCCTTCCGTGAGTCTCTGTAAACGCCACTGAGTGCCAAACAAACAATGACATAATGATTGACGTAAGTAAGTGGAGACCATCTTTAGTTAAATTAAGAAAATTTCCTACTCGATTCTAATGTATCTTTCTTCAAAGTTTATCACTATCCATTTCTGCAGTGACTTTGCGTATTAAATTTAGAGACGAACAACACAATAATACTACACGTCTTCACACTTGCAAGTCTATTGTTGGTAGATTTGATGGTACCAGAAGTAGCTACCACTTGTGGTTAGCACGGATTAGGAATTTGTTTTTGTCATTTAAAATTTTGGTTGGTCTGATATTAATAAATGTCAATAATAATAAAGCAACAATAAAGTATTGTTGCAGTTGTGCGGAAGACGTTGAGAATACCTCTCATCTACTCTGTCTTTGCCTAGTTCATGCACGATGGAGACTCCACACTTTAGTAGCCCTCTTTGTTGAGGATCTTGATCAATTACAAGACCTGACAGTAAACAGCACTTTGAGCTTCGCCTATGGTTCTAGATGGTTTTAAACCCTGAGTTTTCCTATACATATGGTAACATCCAATAAACCTAAGTGGATCCTCTATTAATAGCCAGTATAATCTAACTTAACCTATGCATATGAGATGGAAATGTTCAATAGTGATGAACATGGTGAATGCAAAACAGCTAGAGAAAAAAAGGAGTTGTGGTACTTTTTCTATGTTAAGTCGCGCACACTATTAAAATTATTAAGGGCTCCATAATTTGAGAAGATATTGTGTGCCTCTAAATTGGAATTTCAATTACTCCTTAGATCCACAACAAGCGTCGACATTCTACATAATGCCTACTACAAATTTACGTGAAGGCGTTTCTTCATCTGATGTTGCTGCAGTCTAAAAGATTTATGTATAGCTTATGTATGTCATAAGCCTCTGAAAGATCTATGTATGGCTTATGACCGGATTGATTAATCTAACTTAACTCAGATTAAATGGAAATTGGTTTTGAACGCCTTTAAGAGAAGTTCAGAGTATACACGGGAAAATATGATTCAAAAGTTTTGATCATAGTGCAGATAATCCATCAATTTGAAAATTGATTATTTTATGAGGTTGACCTCTAAAACCTTTGTAATTTGAAATGGGGTTTGTAGTCCAAAAGATCTTAGATTCTAACATTAGATTCTAGAGTATAATTCTAATTTATTAGACAGATACTCGTAATTTTTAGAAACTAAAAATTAGAATTGGGAATAAATATTCTAATATATTTTAATTTGTGCTTAAATTCAAATCAACTAAGAACAATTGAACACAATTGAATACCTAAATTAACGACTAAACAATTGTTAATTTAAAATGTATAGTTTAACATCTTCCAACTAACAATTTGACTATTGAAATACTTGATTTCGGTTTAGTTTTAATGGAAAAAGAATTATTTAAAGCAACTCACCTGCTATCGGTAGAAGCCATCGTTTGGCCTTTTTCATGTTTGTGGCCCTTAATTTACGGCTGAAAGAAAAAAATAGAGTGAAAAACAATATTATTTAAATTCCAATAAAGCTTTTTTTTAAAGAGTGTTATTTTTATTTAATTTTATGCAATAAAAAAGACTTAATTTGTGCACACCTATTTTTCGGTAATTTTTATAACAATTGCGTCAACCAAAAATTAGGTTTGAAAATTGTTATTTTCGAAAGACATTGTGTAGACTTAAATGTCAACGATCTTTAATTTGAGTTTCTTTGTTTCAAGACTTTTGAAAAAGTTAAAAATTGCTTGCAATTCATTCTTTCAATAAAATTCTGCGCATTTTAAGTATCTTAACAGAATTCATTTAAAAATCACTTGAAATTTGAGGCACGCCTGCGCTGTCACTGCATAAAAAAGCGGTTAATTTTTTACCGCTTTCATTGTTGTTGCTGTTAAATATCTTATTTTTATTCTTTTAAAACTTTTCGAACTAAAAAAAACATCAGAACTTTTATGGCAGCACGTACTCATTCTGCAACAAATGCGCTGTTAGCATATTAATACCCATAAAAAGGTATTTCAAAATATTTCCTGAAGAAACCACAAATATTGACTTTTTATGAATTGAAGATTACCAAGACATTCGTTATGACATTCATAACGAATGTCATAACTCGCGCTAATTACTTAAGAAAAGCCTACAAATATTGAATTAGTAAAACCAAGTAATCTTCGACGTATTCATCAATACAGAATACTCTAGAAGCAATAGGTTCTTCCACGTATTTACCAATTCGGAAAAAACCAGACTGATTAGATTCCTCGATGTCTTCTTCTTCTTATTTGGCACTACAGTCCAGTATAAACCTTGGCTTCCCTCACGATCTGCCTCCATCTGCCCCCATCTGTCCCTATCTTCACTTCCAGTTTAGTATTCCAATCGTTCTTGCATCACCGTACAAGTTCTCATCCCATCTTGTTGTTGGCCTACCTCTGTGCCTGCTTGTCATCGGGTTTGCGTTAAATATGCTTTTCGGATTTCTCTTCGACCCCATTCTTATTATATGACCAGCCCATTGGAACCTTTGCGACTTAATGTATCTCACTATAATTTCGTTTCTAAGCAGTTCTTCAATTTCATTATTTCTTTGTCTTTGAAAAGTTTCTGCATCAATTTTGATTTTTAAAGCTTCTTCGTCCGCCTTCGTCATTGTCCATGTTTCTGAGCCATATGCAGCTACCGGTCTGATTATTGTCTTGTACATTCGTAACATTCCTCCATGTATTCACCAATATGGAATACACCAGAACCAATAGGTTCTTACACGTATTCACCAATACGGAACACACCAGAACAAATTGGTTCTTCCATGTATTCACCAATACAGAATACACCAGAACCATTAGGTTCTTCCACGCTTTCACCAATACGTAATAAACCCGAACTAATAGGTTCTTCAACGTATTCGCAGGCTAAACGTTAAAGAGACAGAAAAGTTTGAATTTGATACTAAAATTTAAACTAATGAGAACAAAAGAAAAATTAAATTGTAAACTGCGATTTAATGAACTCTGTAGCAGTTAGCATCAGTTATATTTGATCCTTGCTGAGAAAACCTGACAATCTATATCATTTTTATTGTAGCACCTCATTTTGTTTAAAGTATCTCAGCATGACTATCTAAAAGTATTCTTTCATCTGTTTAAATTCTTCTAAGCAGAGCTAAAGAATAGTTAGGATTGTTGTGTATTTTGCTGGATAGTTTCAACACTCTAAGCCTTAAATAGTTGTGTAAATTGGGGATTTATGGGGATCTACACCTTTGATCTCTTTAGAATATATCATTGTTTACTTTTCAGAATATCGATGTTAATAGTTGTTACATTGATTCCACTTACAAAAACTTGATTGTAAACATTGATTACCAAAGCAATAAATAACAAAAAGATGCGCTAGATGGCGTGTGTTCTTATTGTTAATAATTTTAATATAAAAATGTTCAACTTTAACGCTCTATATCTCGAAAACAAAGCTATATTGACATAGAGTGCATAGGAATAAGTTATTTAAAATAGCTGTTTTTATTGAAATACATTTTCAAATAGGCTTGTCCCGAAAATCGGAATCGTGCCAAAATATGGATGTAAATGGTATATGGTTTCCACAGGACAGTGCCAAAAACCATAAGTCGTTTTGACTATGTTGTGCATGGAATTTACCAAAGGTGTGGTATCATGTTTTGGTAAGGAGAATTGTTCACTAAAGTCATGTGGTTTTCATTATTGGATTATTTTTTGTGAGGTTACGTCTATCAATTGTTAGAGAATTTTCAAATGTGTGATTAAATAATCGATGATGATGACTGAGGACTTGAAAATATAATGGACTAATTTAAAAATTGAAAAAGTTTTTTTCTTTGTTAAATAATATTTAATACTTTTAATTAAATTTTAATACAAAACTTGCGTATTCCGAGTGGCTTTCAATTAATTGTTGCATAACAATTTTGAAAATGTGATCGGTTTAAATGTCTCTTTTGCAATTGCATAACATTTAATATCAATTTCAATGTCTTTTTAAAAACCACTTTTTTTTATTTATTTAATTGATTCGGTATTTAAGGTCTTCCTCGCGATTACTTTTATTCGAAAGCAATAACTTTTTTGAACCAACTTCATTAGCGGTGAACTGGCCCGGCCCGGCTGATCACTTTCCTTCGCACGCATTCAAACGCTACTCATGCAAAATTCAAACTGCTTCAGCCGAAATGAGTGGCGTGGCGTGGCATTTACGCTTTTAATTCAAAAAATATTGCAACATTCAGTTTAAATGTTGGATTGTGAAAATGTTACTTATTGAAGCATAAATGCTTTCAATTAATGAATTTCAATAAATAAGTGAATCTTAATGAATGTGAAATGCTTTTAAATACGATACGAGTATATCATCTAAAGAGCAAACTCAATCGTATTTGATTTAGTGATCACACCTCTCCAACTAATATTGATATTTGATAGATAATTGCACTGAACTGTACTTGACAGTATTAAAAATTAATAACAATTTATTAATTTATTTAAATCAAGGTTAAATATTTAAAATATTATCATCTCATATAGTAATTCACCTACTAGTAAATAAATCAACTAATGAAATAGTATATCGAGTCTTGCTTGATTTAATTGAGATGATTGATAAAGGTTTTGTTATTCTTTATTTGATCACGGTGAATATGAATAATACAAAATATAACTCTCTAATTCGGATAACCAAGTAAAAATCATCATTATCTGTTTAACAACATCCTTCCTTTCTTCTCTGATTTTTTGTTTTCCAAATTCTTATGTTCATTTCTTCTAAATCCTGCTGCACACTGTCTTTCCATCGTTTTCTTGGTCGCCCTCTTCTTCTGCTGGTTCCTACTTTGTTCTCATAAAACTTAAGCGGTACTCTCATATCCGGCATTTTTAACAAGATTTAATATATCTGGCAACCCATCTTAATCGTTGCTTTTTCATAAATTTGTTGATTGTATCAACTTTAG
>NW_024034123.1:0-6370 GCF_002237135.1 Teleopsis dalmanni | reverse complement strand
TTTCGAAGATCAAGAAATTAAAAGTTCACAAATTTAAGTCTCGACAATTGACTACATCTTTGTCTATATCTATATATAATTACGCTAACATAAAAGTTTGTTACCCCGTTTTAACTGTGTTGCCGTTGACATATATGGATAAAATTTATACCGTTGGAAAGGTGAAGACGTGCAGAAGAGCACAACGTTATTTTTTCGCATGTACGTTAACGGAAACACAGGTAAAAATGCGTTGGCGTAAATTTAGCGACTACAACAACAAAATACATGTGTTTTTCAAAGTTTTTTTTTGTGACGAATTGTTAATTGTTTACGGTGGATTTGTGTGTGCGATTTTTTTCCACTTTTGGAAAAAAGTGGACTTTGTGTGTTTGGACTTTGTGTGTTTGGACTTTGTGGATTCTGTTACAATCAGATTTTTAAAGCTCATTAAATTTCAAATATTGTTTGTGAATAAAAAAAACGCATTGAAGTGGAAATATCCTTTGATATCAATCGTTTTATTTGCATTGTGTGATAGTTAAATTTTAATTGTGATAAATTTTAATTTTGATAAATTTTAATAGTGATATATTTTAATTGTGAAATGTGGATAGTTAAGGTTAATGAGTTTGAAATTTTTAGATTTATTTCAAGTGTATTGTGTGATAGTTAAATTTTAATTGTGATGAATTTTAATTGTGAATTGTGTGATAGTTAAGGTTAATTAATTGGTTGAATCGACATTAACAACACTTCAATTCGAGAGATATTCATTTTGTACAATGAAAGAACATTATGATAGAGTATGCAATGCACAAAAAGAGATTTGTATGGCAATTATCGTGAATCGTGATACAGATATACGAAGATATAATATTTACGACTATAGATGGTGAACCACCATTTGAGAGAAATATGATATCTTTTTTAAAAACAAATGGTGTAGTTAAGAATGTATTAGTATTAGATTCTGCTTTGGAACCATTGGCATATCCTTTACTATTCCCAAATGGAGGTTTTGGTTGGCACGTTAATATATCGCATAACGTGCAACATAATTCTAATGGTAGGCAGATTCGAAATAAAGTTACAATGTTACAATTTGCATGCTTCAGATTTGCAATAAGGGATCAATTTAGCTTTTTGCATAAATCGCAAAAACTGTTTTTGCAATACATTGTTGATATGTACGTGAGAATAGAAGGATGTCGACTACATTTTATAAGACAGAATCAAGTAAATTTGAGGGCAGATGTGTATAACAATATTAGTGATTATTTGCAAACGAATCAAGTAGGAGATGGTAGCTTAGGTCGTAAAGTGATTTTGCCTTCATCCTTCACTGGGTCTCCGAGAAACATGTATCAAAATTACTTAGATACAATGTCAATTGTTCAGTACTTCGGCAAGCCATCGCTTTTTGTTACAATGACTTGCAATCAGAATTGGGCGGAAATTGTATATAATATTGATCCTAATGAATCATCTCATTTCAGGCCTGAAATAGTTGTGCGTGTATTTAAATCGAAGTTAAAAGAACTCATTTCTGACATTTGGAATAAATATATTTTTGGCAAAGTTGAGGCTCTTATATATACAATCGAATTTCAAAAAAGAGGTTTGCCTCATGCTCACAGTTTGATAACTTTATGTGAAAATGACAAAATTGTCGGGCCGGCTGATATTGATAAAATAGTTTGTGCAGAGATACCGGATAAAAATTTGCAGCCAAAATTACATGAATTTGTTGTCAAACACATGATGCACGGTCCATGCGGTGTTTTGAATCCAAGCTCTGTATGTATGCAAGATGGAAAATATTCAAAACAATTTCCAAAGGATTTTGTACAATTAACGAAAGAATCAGTTAATGGTTATCCGTTGTATAGACGGCGCGATAATAATGTTTCCGTTGATGTTAGAGGAAAGTCTTTAGATAATCGTTATGTCGTTCCATACAACCCGTATTTGTATGCAAAATATAATTGTCACATTAATGTCGAGGAGTGCACTTCCGTCAAAAGTATTAAGTACATATATAAATATGTATATAAGGGTTTTGATAGTGCAACTGTTTTAATTCAAAGTGAAAGCACAAACGAAAATGACTAACAAGTACAAGTTGAAGTAGATGACGTTAGAAATTTTTTGAATGGTCGATATGTGAGATCAACTGAGGCTATGTGGCGAATATATGAATTTCCTATGCATTTTCAGTCTCATATTATAATTCGTCTTGACATTCATTTGCCACAAAGACAAAATATTATATTTCGCGAAGGCCAAGAAAGACAAGCAGTAGAAAATCCTAAGCTTACGAAGCTATTAGCTTTCTTTCAATTGAATCAAAGTGATTCATCTGCTAATCAATATACGTATATAGAAATTTCATTGCATTATGTTTGGATTGATAGTAGAAAATCTTGGCAAAAAAGACAATGAGGAGGAGATAAAATTATTACTCGGATGTATATGGTGTCTCCCAAAGAAATTGAGCAATTCCATTTAAGATTACTTTTGTTGCATGTAAAAGGGCCAAAATCATATGAAGATGTGCATACATTCAATGGAATTGTTTATAGGACATTTATCGAAGCATGTCATGCTAGGGGAATTGCGTCCAATTATAACGAGTGGAGAGTTTCTCTCAATGAAGCTAAGACATTTAACTCAGGAAAACAAATGCGTAATTTGTTTGCGATTAATTGTGCCTTCAATATTCCAGCAAATGCATTAGCGCTTTGGGTGGAATTTAGAGATAATTTAAGCGAAGATTTCGTTAGAGATGGTTGTAGTGTAGATGTTTCTTTTAATAGAGTATTATTGGAAATCGAGTATATTTTGTTAACACATAATGTTACATGTACGTCACTTGGTTTGCCTACACCTACAATAATGCCAGAATTTGCTGATCTCGATATTTTTGATCCTTTCGTAGAAGAATGTTTATTTAATGAGCTTTATGATTGCGCAAATAATGAACAGCGTGATACTATTGATAAAGTTATTCGTGAAGTTCAGTATCACGATACAGGATCAAATGTGTTTTGTTTGACAGCCCATGCAGGTTGTGGGAAAACATTCACACAAACGGCTATAATTCGTAAATTAAATTCCCTTAATCTTCGCTGTATTTCATGTGCATTTAGTGGTATTGCTTCCACTTTATTGATTGGTGGAAAGACACTCCATAATGTTTTTAAACTGCCTATAAATCTGATGGAAAATACAGTTCCGAATATAAAAAAGTAGTAGTTATGCCAGATTTATTAATTCGGCGGCATTATTTATAATAGCAGTAATGATTGCAAATTGTATTACGAGTTGGGCAGAATTCCCGTTTTTCAATCATATAACGTTAACTCAAAATATGAGAGCACTCCCCGAAGAGTTGGAATTCGTTCAATTTCTAAAGGGAATTGGCAATGGTGAAGATTTAGTAGAAATTCCAGCAAATTTGATAGGTGTTGAATCTAACACAGTACATGATATTTTTGGAGATATTAATGAAACCATTTTATCAGATAGAATGTTGAAGTCAGTTGTGTTAGCTCCAACTAATGAAGATTGTGGACTTATCAATAACGATGTATTGAATCGCATCGCTGGTGAAAAAAAGGTTTACTACAGTTTTGACAGAATTATTTGCGAGGATAACAGTGAGGTGTGCAACTATCCAGTAGAATTTTTGAATACTTTGATTGTAAGTGGTTTGCCACCACATAAGTTGGAGCTCAAGATTAATGCGATAGTTTTGTTAATTCGAAATTTAAATACGAAGCAAGCATTAGTGAATGGGACGAGAATGCGAGTCAAAGCAATGCATAATAACACAATAGATTGTGAAGTACTCACTGGAGTTGCTCGCGGAAAACGTGGTTTGATTCCACGCATACACTTGACGTATTCAGGGACTGCACTGCCATTTAATTTTCAAAGAACACAGTTTCCACAGTCATCAGCGCATTTGCTATGACAATTAACAAATCCCAAGGACAGACATTTGATAGAGTTGGAATATTGTTGAGGAGACCTGTTTTTTCGCATGGTCAACTTTACGTTGCAGCCAGTTGAGTTAGATCATTTGACGGACTTAAATTTTATGTCAGTAATGAAGGTGGACAAGGTCATTTGGCTAATGATGAAAGGGTTTTTACAAAAAATATTGTTTACACTGAAGTTTTGAGAACTTCGTGATATAAAATCTATATATCTAATTACCCGCTAACATCAATAATTCGTAGGCCCGTTAACCGGTGTTGCCGTTGACATATATGGATAAGATTTATACCGTTGGAAAGGTGAAGACGTGCAGAAGAACACAATGTTATTTTTTCGCATGTACGTTAACGGAAACACAGGTAAAAATGCGTTGGCGTAAATTTAGCGACTACAACAACAAAATACATGTGTTTTTCAAAGTTTTTTTTTGTGACGAATTGTGTATTGTTTACTGTGGATTTGTGTGTGCGATTTTTTTCCACTCTTGGAAAAAAGTGGACTTTGTGTGTTTGGACTTTGTGGATTCTGTTACAATCAGATTTTTAATGCTAATTAAATTTCAAATATTGTTTGTGAATAAAAAAAACGCATTGAAGTGGAAATATCCTTTGATATCAATCGTTTTATTTGCATTGTGTGATAGTTAAATTTTAATTGTGATAAATTTTAATTTTGATAAATTTTAATTGTGATATATTTTAATTGTGAAATGTGGATAGTTAAGGTTAATGAGTTTGAAATTTTTAGATTTATTTCAAGTGCATTGTGTGATAGTTAAATTTTAATTGTGATGAATTTTAATTGTGAATTGTGTGATAGTTAAGGTTAATTAATTGGTTGAATCGACATTAACAACACTTCAATTCGAGAGATATTCATTTTGTACAATGAAAGAACATTATGATAGAGTATGCAATGCACAAAAAGAGATTTGTATGGCAATTATGGTGAATCGTGATACAGATATACGAAGATATAATATTTACGACTATAGATGGTGAACCACCATTTGAGAGAAATATGATATCTTTTTTAAAAACAAATGGTGTAGTTAAGAATGTATTAGTATTAGATTCTGCTTTGGAACCATTGGCATATCCTTTACTATTCCCAAATAGAGATTTTGGTTGGCACGTTAATATATCGCATAACGTGCAACATAATTCTAATGGTAGGCAGATTCGAAATAAAGTTACAATGTTACAATTTGCATGTTTCAGATTTGCAATAAGGGATCAATTTAGCTTTTTGCATAAATCGCAAAAACTATTTTTGCAATACATTGTTGATATGTATGTGAGAATAGAAGGATGTCGACTACATTTTATAAGACAGAATCAAGTAAATTTGAGGGCAGATGTGTATAACAATATTAGTGATTATTTGCAAACGAATCAAGTAGGAGATGGTAGCTTAGGTCGCAAAGTGATTTTGCCTTCATCCTTCACTGGGTCTCCGAGAAACATGTATCAAAATTACTTAGATGCAATGTCAATTGTTCAGTACTTCGGCAAGCCATCGCTTTTTGTTACAATGACTTGCAATCAGAATTGGGCGGAAATTGTATATAATATTGATCCTAATGAATCATCTCATTTCAGGCCTGAAATAGTTGTGCGTGTATTTAAATCGAAGTTAAAAGAACTCATTTCTGACATTTGGAATAAATATATTTTTGGCAAAGTTGAGGCTCTTATATATACAATCGAATTTCAAAAAAGAGGTTTGCCTCATGCTCACATTTTGATAACTTTATGTGAAAATGACAAAATTGTCGGGCCGGCTGATATTGATAAAATAGTTTGTGCAGAGATACCGGATAAAAATTTGCAGCCAAAATTACATGAATTTGTTGTCAAACACATGATGCACGGTCCATGCGATGCTTTGAATCCAAGCTATGTATGTATGCAAGATGGAAAATGTTCAAAACTATTTCCAAAGGATTTTGTACAATTAACGAAAGAATCAGTTAATGGTTATCCGTTATATAGACGGCGTGATAATAATGTTTCCGTTGATGTTAGAGGAAAGTCTTTAGATAATCGTTATGTCGTTCCATTCAACCCATATTTGCTTGCAAAATATAATTGTCACATTAATGTCGAGGTGTGCACTTCCGTCAAAAGTATTAAATACATATATAAATATGTATATAAGGCTTTTGATAGTGTAACTGTTTTAATTCAAAGTGAAAGCACAAACGAAAATGACCAACAAGTACAAGTTGAAGTAGATGAAGTTAGAAATTTTTTGAATGGTCGATATGTGGGATCAACTGAGGCTATGTGGCGAATATATGAATTTCCTATGCATTTTCAGTCTCATATTATAATTCGTCTTGACATTCATTTGCCACAAAGACAAAATATTATATTTCGCGAAG
>NW_024034122.1:0-6374 GCF_002237135.1 Teleopsis dalmanni | reverse complement strand
TTACGGCGCAATTACTCAACAAAAAGTACTTAAAATCGCAAGTAGTAGCATATTGTATTGTTAATACATTTAATAAGTAATAAGCTGTGAAAATAAATTTTATGATATACCACATATAAAAAAATGGGGGAAAAAAGTGCGATAGGATGTGAAAATTTTAAGTCCCTTTATAAATTCCCGGACAACAATGAAGAACGAAGGTAAACTTTGCATTTAAGTTTTACTTATATTTTTGACATAAGGGTTTTGCACAATTGTTTTACAGTAGGTCTGTTCCTCAAGCTACCCATAGTAAAACTCATGTAAAACACAAGTAAAGTACAAACTGAGAGCGCAACACTAATAAAATGTCAAATTACGCTCATTACGCAGATTTCAATGGAACAGCTTTGTATAAAATCTGGTGAGAACACCAGTGCCGCGCAAATAAACAAATAAAAATTTAAATTCAAAGCACAACAGCTGATTCCCACTTCAACACAAATTTTACTTGAAATAAAATGTAGGAGTAAAGTCTGTGTAGCATTTTCAAATTTCGACAGAGATGTTACGCTCTTTCAGAGACTCTCATTCACTCGAAAATTTGCTGGTGGAACGCACTACACATAGTAACTACACATAGTTACTCAAAGTTACAACGAGTAGCTCGTGGAACAGACCTGGTATATGTGGAATAACAGATATGGATGCGTTAATTAAAATATATGTCAGTGGTTATTCATGTTCGTGATGATAAAGAAATAAAATTATAAAAAAAATGTGTGATAAAAACATTAATTTAGTACGAATAACATTTCCCAAATTATTTTGAAATATTCTTACCATTTTCAATAAAATTAGTTTTAAAATTATTATATGTATAATAAAACAAAAAATCTTTACAATTACGGTTTTTATATTTCTTGTAGTTTATATATATAGTATAGGTTTATACTAGCAATTGAAAATTGAATATGTATCTTACTGATCAGTTATGTCATTAAATATATGTCTAAAATGATATGTGATTGCAATGGCATGTATTTATTAAAATTTAATTGTATAACTAATTTGTTTATATATAACCTTTAAAAATATATATATATTTTTTTTTATATTACATTTAAACAAAGTGTAGAGTTTAAATTAACAACAACTAGTCATATTGACAAGAGGTAACAAGAGGTTTTTTAATTTAATATATTACAAGTAATATTACCTTTCTAAGGCGAGCATATAGATCTGAACTAGTCATCTCTGGTTGAAACGTCTCAATAGGTCCTTTGACTTGAAACGACTTAAGTGTCTGTGTGTAACATCGTAAAGTATCGCCGGAATAGTTCTGTTTAAAAGTTAACGCAGCCTGTCACAATATGTTTTAGCAGCCTTTTGTGTTTCTTGGTTCACAGTAGGTGTTTCAAGGTCGCGATGTAGATCAGTATTTCGCACATATCACGAAGCATTCACTGCATCCCTAAGTGCTTTGTTTTGTTGTGAACCCTTGTATTATATTTATTATATGTTTGTTTGGACACTACAGAGCCATAAAGGCTTGAAGACTTGTTTGTGTATCATAAGCTTGTTCTGCTGAGATACCTTAGATCTCCTTCTAACAAACCAAGCTAACCTTTTATATTTAATATTAGTTAGTTTTTTTTTAACATGAGCTTTCCATCTTGGTTTGGCATCTAAGCTCATACCCAGATATTTCGAATTAACAACTGGAATTTTTCCGCTATTTAAAAATAATGGAATTGGAATTTCTTTTTTGTTAGTAAAGTCTACAAATTTGTTAGTAAAGTGGTTAAATTTTGAACTATTTACTATCAGTTTCCATTTATTAATTCATTGTTCAATTTCTTGAAGAGCGGTTTATAGCTTTGTGACAGACACCGTTGTTTGGATCTGTAGCCATTATTACCATCTGCAAAAGTTTCCACAAAACACAATATACCTCACTGGCAAGCCATATGTGTATAGCAGATAGAACAATGTGCCTAGTATGTAATTTAACCCGGTGGTACCTTTTGCCAATATACGATTCCAGTAGTTCACAGTATTGCTGTGGCAGAATAGTGTTTAGCTTATATACAAGGACAGAATGCCAGACGCCGTCAAAAGCCGTTGAGATATCAAGAAACACATCTGAACAAGTGTCCTTGCTTTCTAAGGCCTTTTCGATTTCGTGCGTAACTCTATTCATTTGCTTGATCGTTGCGTGTTTTTTACGAAATCTAAACTGATGATATGGAATAAAATTTCTTTGCAAACTATTTTTTTCAAGTCTTTTACAAATGAGCTTTTCAAATAATTTTTCTATGGATGGCAAGAGCGAGAGTGGTCTATACGAAGCTTGAGAATGTTTATCCTTGTCTGGTTTCAGAACCATCACCACTTCGGTAACTGTCCAATAACTTGGGACATGATTTGATTTTATTCCCGCTTGAAATAATTGTACAAACCTTTTGGAGGTAGCTTTTTCAACAATTCACTTTCGCTTCTTGATTTCTCCACCAACTTCTTTGTTTTTTATCAGCAAAATAGCTTCATTACCTGGATTGTTATTTGGCTCTATGTGCTGGATTTCGAGTGCCTATACAATAACGTTTTTTTGCCCAAATAAAAAAGGAAGAAATATGGGAATTGAGTCTGTGATATTTTTTCCTATCTTTCCAGAGAAAATAATTAGTTTTACTATCATATGTCAAGGTTGTAATATATTTCCCATCAGTTTCATTTTCACGGTTTTAGATTTCTTATCTCAATTTTTGAGGGTCCTATTAAGGTTTCTTTTATCTTGCATTAAACGTGATTTGCGAAGTTTTCTGTTATTACAGGATAGGTTTAAAATTTCGGTTGGATATATCTTATCAAATTGCTTACTATTCTGCTGAACTGCGCAACATCTATTTTTAAATCAAGCTAGTAAAGCTATGCGTTTTGCTCTCTAGGTCATCAATGTTTATTTGGTTCTTAAAATAATTCCAATCTGTTGGACGGTACATTAATGTTGGTTTGGGTTGCGTATATAGAATGTTATATAGAATGGGTTTTATTTAAAATGAAAATGACATCTTTAATTTGTTTGTATCAGTTGGCCAGTACTATAATATAAGTATCAGTTGGTGGACTATAAATGGACGTTATTAGGATTTTGGAACCACTCTTTTGGAACTCATCAGTTGAGAGTTTATTTTCTTGATAATGCTTAATGCTTGTATGTGGTATGGATCTTTTGATATTATTTGATTGAACTGGGGCAGGAGCTTTATTTGTTTTTTGGTCTCTTAGTTTTCGTAGCTCCTTTGTTACAACACAACCGATATGACGCTGGATGTTACTCACTATAGTTGACATTTTGGGTGACTATCATCAGGTTTTTCACAATTTATAGTTTCATGCTTTCCTGTACATTTCACAGATCTATGTTGCTTTTGACAGTAGTTTCTGGTATGGTTAAAGGATAGGCATTTGATGCACTGTGGAATAAGTTTTGAAGGTTTTATTGCTTCTATAGTTACAATCGTGTTAAGATCTCTTTAATTTCATTAATTTTATTCGTATCTTCAGTAGACTTAAATGTTAAGAAGAACATGTCCAGAGATTTCTTGGTTTTAAATTGTAGTCAAGAGTAATGTTGATGATTTATTTTTGCTTTTTTGTGACATTATTTTTTTTGTATCGTTGTAGTTGTCGGAAATGTTTACCATAATTGGTGGTAGTCGTAACTTGATTGATGGCTTTACCGTTTCATTAGATTACTTTTGTGTCATCTTCTTAAGAGTTCGTGACACAATTGGAGATTTGGTGGTTTTACGCTTTTTAGAAGCTCTTTTGTGTTTTTTTTTTAACGATCTAGTCGGTTTCTCCAGGAAGCTCTGAATGTTGACTACAAATGTTAGAAAACAAAAAATGCATATACAAGAGCTGCGTTTCAACCAATTTTACTAGCAAAACAATAACAATGGGGTGAACCCCAATTGATCAGGTTCATATTCTGGTTCAATGTGGAAAGTATGTAGAAAATAAAAGTGGAATATATTTTAATGAAAATGTCGTTGGTAATGCGATTTTAACATATGATACGGTGTAATAAAAAATATAAACAAAACTACATTACTATTTATTTATTATTTGTTTTATTTATATATTTGTTTATTATGTCATTATTATATATTTCTTTGTTTGATGTAATGTTTTAATTATTACACTAATTAAAATAATTACTTTAATAATTCATGTTTAATTATTATTGAAAATATTGTTTGATTATTTATTAAAATCAAATAATTTGAAATGAATATATGGAAATTAAGTTAAGTTCTTTTATTTAATTAGAACAGAAGAACACGTAATTTACTTGTTAAATATGCTTTATTCGTCAGAATTCTTTAAAACTCATTTCTAAATGAATCAGTATGAAATTATTCGATGTTAACCATGAGTCGTTATGACACCAGTATCAATTATATATCGCTTAACTAAATTCCATATGTCATCCACTTCACGATATTGAGGACTTATTATGTATTCCTCGTGGATATACTTATTCTGAATGAATTCATTATGAACTGCATCATTCTGTGTACAACATATATTATGCAATATGTATGCACACATAATAAAATTTGTTATTGAAGGTGTTCTTTGTTGTTCCATAAAATGTAACAATCGACGAAACCTTGTTTTCATATGATCAAGTGTGTTTTCTATGACAATTCTTGCCTTCTAATGCATTACATGCAAATCGGCAGATGTGCAGAATTAACTAAAAGGAAAGAATAATTGGGGAATTTCTTTGGTGATGCTGTACTATACAGTTGCGATCTACATAAAACTCGGCTGTCGTGTAAGGAACCAGGCTCTCTAACATGCACGTCTATGAAAAGGCAATTTGCCTGCAAGATTAAGCCATAATAATGATTCCTATTGAAGTAAGCCTCCTTGCCATAGTGTGAAGCACTTATTCTAAAATGTCTACTGTCTTTGCAATAAATCACGAACGGAAATATTTTCGGGGCTTCCACTTTTGCCATATTATTCTTTTGGCGCCAAAATTATTCACACAAATCAAAACAAAACATCAAAACGAATCCAAACAGCTGACATGATTGTTGCTTTGCCAATTACTTTGACATGTGATAAGTATCGTTTCAGCAAAGAAGATCCAGATCATTGTTGGCTAAAACGCAGCTAATGGTATTTGTCTCTATCGTGCTGATTCTATCTGCTGTTCATATATAAAAATAGTAGGCACAAAAATTCTTTTATCGAAAACATAAAACATTCAAACTATATTAAATGCTTAAATATGACATTTCCTTATTTGAGTTTTTAAATTAAAAATTTATTTCGACTTTCTTTACAATCCACAGGAAGACGAAAACACACCTTTTGATGATGGCAATGATATCACTTGACACCTTGGAACCAATAAACTCACTAGAATTAGAACCAAGTAACTCACTAGAATCCAATGAACAACGTAATATGTTTTTATCAAATTTTGGTTTAATATGTGACGAAGCATTAACATTAAACAAAGTTAAGCAACATGACAGTCCTGCAAGAGATGATTTCATGATACTGCACAAAACAATGCATTTACGAAGACGTAAACGGGCCGTTCAACCCCTAGCACGATGCCCAACAATTCCATTAACATCACCTGCTGGTGAACTGTTAATACGTGCTACAGAAGCGAACGTTACAACAGATTATATCACTAAACGTCTCGTTCATTTGGATCGATTTTGTCAAGCACCATTGTTATTGAAAGGTGTACAAAGGCCAAAATATTTTGATAAAAAGTATGTCCAAAAAAAAAATATTCGAATAACTTACAAAAAACAACAGGATCCAACAGGATGGTATCATATATATAAATATCCACGACGTCAGCATTTACAACGTCACCGTAAAGAGGATCTTGATTTCTTCAATGGGGAACTCATTAAACAGTGTCGACCACTCAAAGTACGAATCAAGAAACTTAATTATCAGGAAGTTAAACAAACAAATAAGTCACCTATGGATAGTGGTTCAAAACTGAATATTAAAAAAATCCTCAAAAATAGTCATAATGCAAAATGCGAGAAATCAGCAGCCAACCAAATACTTGTTGATACAATTGATTTATGTTCATCTGATGAGGACGAAGGCGGCGCAAAACCAAATTCGCATTCAAATAAAGCAATAAAGCAATAAAGCACCTATAGCTACGGCACTGCGTACAACCCAAACACCAAACAACTGTTTTACCGAGACCTCTAGGACCATCTATTTAATGATTTTCGAATAATATGATGAACAACACCTTTAACATCCTTTGTTCCTGTGATGAATAATTTTTTGTCATCGAATATAGAAGGCGCAAATTTCCATAATTATAATCA
>NW_024034121.1:0-6375 GCF_002237135.1 Teleopsis dalmanni | reverse complement strand
AAAAAATAATAGAAATAACACATTTTTCTAATCTATTCATATACTTTAAGATGATTGAATATCTTAGTGAAATGTTCAGTTTATAATATAAAACCAATTTTTTTTGTCTTAAGTTGTTTAAAAACTAAATTTCAATTGCCAATAAAGTATCTACGCGATCTCTAATGGTATCGTTTATGTGGTATTAACTATAAAATGCAAATAAAAATCAAAAACTTCGAAAATGATAGCATTATGGTGTTAACATTAATTTATATTCGCTTTCATCCCCTCACAAAAACCTATATCCCTTTGTGCTGATTTCAAGCGCAGTAAGATCCAATCCAAATAACTTTTTAGAAATAAATTTTTTCTAGTAAATTTATGTTTTATATATAAAATAATATTCAACTTTAAAATTAAATTGCAAAACTCTTTTAAAAAAAATAATTATACAAAAAATATGAAAGAATCTGTGATATCTTCAGTTTCTAGAAATTTTTGGACTCAGGTGAGTATAATAAATTATTAATTTAACCAAAAATTAATCAAAAAAAGTTCCAAGCGATCATTGTATTGTCATGCTTATTTTTTTTTCCTAATAAGTACTAGTAGTTATTATTAAAATATTTAATCTAACGAAATTTAACTATAATTATTGTTTGTCATTCACAAACGGGACGGGACTTTTTTTGTTTTTAATGACGTCAAAGAGAAATTCGTTTCTGTGCCAAAATGTCAAACTATATCGGGAATTTTAATTAAATTTTCTTTTTTGCCATTAAATTTTTTTTTATTTTCATTTTCGTCTTCATTTTCATTGAAAATATATTAGTAGGATATGGAATTTGTTGAATTCATATATATGAATATCTTAAATTATTTTAGTTTTAATATTTTTTATCACTCATATTACGAATTTTTAATTAAAAATTTTATAAATTTTTACTTTTGTTAAATTTTAAGTTAAAGTAATAACAATTAGTTGATATTTATTAATTTCATAATTAAAATTTATGGAACTAATTACTTTATTATTTGCTTAAGTTGAGAATATTTGTATTTTAAATAAAATTATATATAAAATTAATTAATTTCATAATTTAAAATTAAAATAATAAAAATGGAAATTAGTATGTGCAAAGGTTTAATTTTCAATATTTATTAAAATAAACAGTATACATACAAAACCACTACCCGATACAGATATATATACATACACATAACTGAAAAGTATTCACCAATCAAGAATTTATATATCAAATTTTATGTCAATATTGAGTCTATTTAATACATATGAAATTTATATTCACAAGCTATTGGTACTGAATGTACTTATTGTCAAATAATAAATTATTCTGGCTCAAAATGTAACCTTCCTTTTTTTTTTGCATATTTTCAACAACCCGAAAATTTAGCATTGTTTACAATTACTTGCAAATTTTTCGTTTATATAAACTTTGTTATTTATAAACATTTTAAATTTAGAAATGTTCCTTTTACCGCGCACCGTTTGGTAATAGGTTTCTCTTAAAGCAAGCTAAAAGTACTGCTTTTTCCAACAAAAATTTGCAATCCCTTGAAGAGAACTCATGAATTAATCCATTAGGCTTTAGGGTGCCGATGCTTTTTCAGGATATAAGATCTGAGGTAACCAGTGGTGCTGTTAATGAACATGGATTACACTCTTCTAGAAATTTTTGCCTTATTTTACAGGTAAACAGTATTTTTCTGTTAAAATATATTACCTCCTTTGAGTAATACTAAGCATGATAGTAGTAATAGTATCAGTAACAATGTATTCTCCGCATATTTAGTTTCATTTTAGAGCTGTTTTATAGAACACTAACTCCATTATAATTTAACTTAACATCTAACTTCGAATCGTTTTCATCCTCTTGAAACTTCATGACAATTTTCGTTATCATAACTGTAGTTAATTATTTTAAAATTAAAACAAGTTCAAATTTATTTAATTACATATTTGAAAATTAAAATTTTGTGTATATTTATTATTATTATTTTTAATACAGTGTACATAGATTTTTTTTTTTTATTATTATTTTTTTTATTTTGTAGAATGGATACTCAAGCTTCTGACCAAAGTACAGGTTCAGTTTTTACAGTACCGTCATCAGCCGCTGAAACTTCGGCAATGTAAGATATATTTAAATTTCGTTTCCTTATCATATTGAATTCAATTTGAATTAATTATTTAATTTTAATTTAATTTTATATATACTAATAATATATTTTTCAATATTCAGTTTAAAAGTCTTTAAATTAAAACTACTTTTATTTATTTTGAAGAAGTTCTATTTATTTTCAAATGCTTCTAATTTCATATAAATAATATTTGTTCTTATTCATTGAAAAATAATTAACTGAAGAGGAAGAGCATGGTTTGTCACAGACATACATCTACTTTGCCCATACCTATATCTTCTAGAATAAATCCAACACAAATTCCTGACAATCTTCCTTTACCTAATTAAAGACAGATATTTTAAAGCTAATATAAATTTATACTTACTTAATTACTACATTTTTAAAAATTACAATTTTATTTAATCTTTTTGTTTTTTATTAGAATATACACATTTTTTTTTATTAATTTTTTTTTTAATTTTGTAGAATGTATACTGAGGTTTCTGACCAAAGTACAGGTTCAGTTTTTGCAGTACCGTCATCAGCCGCTGAAACTCCGGCAACGTAAGATATATTTAAATTTCGTTTCCTTATCATATTGAATTCAATTTGAATTAATTATTAAATTTTAATTTAATTTTATATATACTAATAATATATTTTTCAATATTTAGTTCATTATTCTTTAAATTAAAACTACTTTTATTTATTTTGAAGAAGTTCTATTTATTTTCAAATGCTTCTAATTTCATATAAATAATATTTGTTCTTATTCATTGAAAAATAATTAACTGAAGAGGAAGAGCATGGTTTGTCACAGACATACATCTACTTTGCCCATACCTATATCTTTTAGAATAAATCCAATACAAATTCCTGATAATCTTCCTTTACCTAACTAAAGACATATATTTTAAAGCTAATATAAATTTATGCTTACTTAATTAATGCATTTTTAAAAATTATAATTTTATTTAATCTTTTTGTTTTTTATTAGAATATACACATTTTTTTTTATTAATTTTTTTTTTAATTTTGTAGAATGTATACTGAGGTTTCTGACCAAAGTGCAGGTTCAGTTTTTACAGTACCGTCATCAGCCGCTGAAACTCCGGCAATGTAAGATATATTTAAATTTCGTTTCCTTATCATATTGAATTCAATTTGAATTAATTATTAAATTTTAATTTAATTTTATGTATACTAATAATATATTTTACAATATTTAGTTCATTATTCTTTAAATTAAAACTACTTTTATTTATTTTGAAGAAGTTCTATTTATTTTCAAATGCTTCTAATTTCATATAAATAATATTTGTTCTTATTCAATGAAAAATAATTAACTGAAGAGGAAGAGCATGGTTTGTCACAGACATACATCTACTTTGCCCATACCTATATCTTTTAGAATAAATCCAATACAAATTCCTGATAATCTTCCTTTACCTAACTAAAGACATATATTTTAAAGCTAATATAAATTTATGCTTACTTAATTAATGCATTTTTACAAATTATGATTTTATTTAATTTTTTCTTTTTTATTAGAATGTACACATTTTTTTTTATTTATTTTTTTTTTAATTTTGTTGAATGTATACTGAGGTTTCTAACCAAAGTACAGGTTCAGTTTTTGCAGTACCGTCATCAGCCGCTGAAACTCCGGCAATGTAAGATATATTTAAATTTCGTTTCCTTATCATATTGAATTCAATTTGAATTAATTATTAAATTTTAATTTAATTTTATATATACTAATAATATATTTTACAATATTTAGTTCATTATTCTTTAAATTAAAACTACTTTTATTTATTTTGAAGAAGTTCTATTTATTTTCAAATGCTTCTAATTTCATACAAATAATATTTGTTCTTATTCATTGAAAAATAATTAACTGAAGAGGAAGAGCATGGTTTGTCACAGACATACATCTACTTTGCCCATACCTATATCTTCTAGAATAAATCCAACACAAATTCCTGACAATCTTCCTTTACCTAATTAAAGACAGATATTTTAAAGCTAATATAAATTTATACTTACTTAATTACTACATTTTTAAAAATTACAATTTTATTTAATCTTTTTGTTTTTTATTAGAATATACACATTTTTTTTTATTAATTTTTTTTTTAATTTTGTAGAATGTATACTGAGGTTTCTGACCAAAGTACAGGTTCAGTTTTTGCAGTACCGTCATCAGCCGCTGAAACTCCGGCAACGTAAGATATATTTAAATTTCGTTTCCTTATCATATTGAATTCAATTTGAATTAATTATTAAATTTTAATTTAATTTTATATATACTAATAATATATTTTTCAATATTTAGTTCATTATTCTTTAAATTAAAACTACTTTTATTTATTTTGAAGAAGTTCTATTTATTTTCAAATGCTTCTAATTTCATATAAATAATATTTGTTCTTATTCAATGAAAAATAATTAACTGAAGAGGAAGAGCATGGTTTGTCACAGACATACATCTACTTTGCCCATACCTATATCTTTTAGAATAAATCCAATACAAATTCCTGATAATCTTCCTTTACCTAACTAAAGACATATATTTTAAAGCTAATATAAATTTATGCTTACTTAATTAATGCATTTTTACAAATTATGATTTTATTTAATTTTTTCTTTTTTATTAGAATGTACACATTTTTTTTTATTTATTTTTTTTTTAATTTTGTAGAATGTATACTGAGGTTTCTAACCAAAGTACAGGTTCAGTTTTTGCAGTACCGTCATCAGCCGCTGAAACTCCGGCAATGTAAGATATATTTAAATTTCGTTTCCTTATCATATTGAATTCAATTTGAATTAATTATTAAATTTTAATTTAATTTTATATATACTAATAATATATTTTTCAATATTTAGTTCATTATTCTTTAAATTAAAACTACTTTTATTTATTTTGAAGAAGTTCTATTTATTTTCAAATGCTTCTAATTTCATATAAATAATATTTGTTCTTATTCATTGAAAAATAATTAATTGAAGAGGAAGAGCATGGTTTGTCACAGACATACATCTACTTTGCCCATACCTATATCTTCTAGAATAAATCCAATACAAATTCCTGATAATCTTCCTTTACCTAACTAAAGACATATATTTTAAAGCTAATATAAATTTATGCTTACTTAATTAATGCATTTTTAAAAATTATAATTTTATTTAATCTTTTTGTTTTTTATTAGAATATACACATTTTTTTTTATTTATTTTTTTTTATTTTGTAGAATGTATACTGAGGTTTCTAACCAAAGTGCAGGTTCAGTTTTTACAGTACCGTCATCAGCCGCTGAAACTTCGGCAATGTAAGATATATTTAAATTTCGTTTCCTTATCATATTGAATTCAATTTGAATTAATTATTAAATTTTAATTTAATTTTATATATACTAATAATATATTTTTCAATATTTAGTTCATTATTCTTTAAATTAAAAATACTTTTATTTATTTTGAAGAAGTTCTATTTATTTTCAAATGCTTCTTAATTCATATAAATAATATTTATTCTTATTCATTGAAAAATAATTACTGAAGAAGAAGAGCATGGTTTGTCACAGACATACATCTACTTTGTCCATACCTATATCTTCTAGAATAAATCCAATACAACTTCCTGATAATCTTCCTTTACCTAACTAAAGACAGATATATATAAAAGCTAACATATACATTATTACTTACTGTAAATTACCGACATTTTTAAAAAATTGACTCAATTTATTTAAAAATTTTTTTCTTTTTTATTGGAATGTACACAATGTTATTTTATTTTTTTTTATTTTGTAGAATGTATACTGAGGTTTCTGACCAAAGTGCAGGTTCAGTTTTTACAGTACCGTCATCAGCCGCTGAAACTCCGGCAATGTAAGATATATTTAAATTTCGTTTCCTTATCATATTGAATTCAATTTGAATTAATTATTTAATTTTAACTTAATTTTATATAAACTAATAATATATTTTTCAATATTTAGTTCATTATTCTTAAAATTAAAAATACTTTTATTTATTTTGAAGAAGTTCTATTTATTTTCAAATGCTTCTTAATTCATATAAATAATATTTATTCTTATTCATTGAAAAATAATTAACTGAAGAAGAAGAGCATGGTTTGTCACAGACATACATCTACTTTGTCCATACCTATATCTTCTAGAATAAATCCAATACAACTTCCTGATAATCTTCCTTTACCTAACTAAAGACAGATATTTT
>NW_024034120.1:0-6378 GCF_002237135.1 Teleopsis dalmanni | reverse complement strand
GTTGTTTCACTTCTGTTCGAAAACCTCTTTATGTAAATATAACAAGTTTCTATTAAAATTATAATAGTCACTTCCGTCTGGAAAATTTGACGTTAAATTACAACTTATTCACAAAAATATGGTTCTCCAAAATAAATATTGGTTCTCGCTCGTGCGACTAGTGGAGTAACATTAGCATGGCTTTCTCAGCATTACGTTCCTAGATTAGGTTCTATACATAAGAAAGAACAAATCATGCAACAAATAATGCCTATAGGAATAGAATAGTTTTGAAATTTAACAATTGAAAATAAAATTATAATTAATTAATTAATTCAATTATTCTACAGCTGGTTTATAATTTCGTTCTAATATATAAATACAGCAAGTAAAATTGTTAATAAAAACTTTCATAGCAAAAGTAACAAAACTCCAGCAAAATATGCGAACATAAAAAGTCCAGTACGGGTTTGGATCAGTTGGTTAAGGTGCGCTGATTCTGAGCTTCATATTTGGCAGGACCCGAATTCGATTCCTGGTACTTGCAGTCTCAAAAATAATTATTTACGAATAATTAAATATAAGAATTATTTCCAAGACCACTAAGGGTATTTATTTGGCAATACTCGAAACAGCTGTATGGTCAGCCAAAAATTCAATTAATTAAAATAATTTAAAAAATAAATTTTTGTTGTTGTTTCACTTCTGTTCGAAAACCTCTTTATATAAATGTATTTATAAATTTTATGAATGGTTTCTTGTATGGTTGCGGTAAGAAGTAAAGAAGTTTTTACCGCGCTATCTCTAATTGCTTGGAGTTGAGAACAATTATTTTGAATGTGGATGATAGATAAATGAGTCTGCTTATTTAAAATAACAATGACTTAATTATATTTTTTTTTTAAATTATATTATTAGTACTAAACAATTTTAATACATAACATATATAGATATTATTCTATTTAAGAATTAATTTTGAAGCAGCAATAGTCTAGAATATATTTAAAAATATTTATATACCATATATTATTAATAATTAAAAATTTTGATATATAAATTATGGATAAATGTCATAATTTGAAGAATATATTTTGTAAAAAATATTTTAAAAATAATTTATTATTAATTCTAAAAAATATATATACATAATTGGCAGTTTTTTAAAAACATAATAACGTATTTGAAGTATACACATAAGTATATATTTAACAACATATATTGGTAAACATTTAAGATAAAATTTTGTAATAAATACACAATTTAATATTTTTATAGCAGAGCATTTATAAAATAATCATATAATTGTATGCATATACATATAGTTAATATGATAACAGAGTTAACCGTATCTAGAAATATGTATTTTGTACCACTTATCAAAATTTTTCTTCTACTTTAAACAATAACCAATTACTGCACAAAAATAAAATTTTATTGGTGGTTGGTGCACTGTATATTTCTTCCTCAGTAAATAGTTTAAACAATATAAACACTTAATAAATAAATCACCAAAATAATAGCCGCTTATAATTATAAAATAAATGCGATTTAGCAATATGAGCTAAATGACTATTTTTATATATCGGTTTTCAGACTGGAATTATGTGTGTAAAAATACTTTTATTTAAAGATTTTTATAAATATTTTATTAATTAATTTAGTACTTTTTTTTATAGTGTATTTTAGATTAGTTTATACAATTTTATTATCATGGATTCTTTATATATTTTTAATCTGGCTGTAGGTCCGTTCTTGTTAAATAATTAAATGTTGAATATATTTTTATTGTACTCTATATTTCGACTCTTCTTGAGAGTCACTATCAGGACAGCGATACGTCATCCTCTTTGTTCTATCAGGTTGAAAAAAAATTTAATAAAAAAATTTTATACAATAATATTATCTCTAAAATAATATCAACAAATTCTCACAATTTAAACATATCAAAAAAAAAAAATAAAATTAAATTAAATTAAATAAATTAATAATCTGACTAATATTTTGGTAATTTATGTTTTTTTTTGTGGAAAGCATCGAAAGCCACAGTGTGAGACTTGAACCTACTAAAATCATCTCTTAAGAAAGAATGAAGAACATTTTCACAGCAATGTGGAAACTTCATTCCAGTAATCAAGGGAGAAAGATGAGAGCCAGAGGCTTAAAACCTATTGTTTTAGATTAATCTAAAGTCAGAAAGCATGAATAAGGCATGAATAAGGTAGACTTGAAATTCGTGAAGCTGTTCGACTTAGAGCGGAAATGTGAGGGTAAGACTTTGTGATTAGGGCTACGAAAGCCGCGGTTAAAGAGAGGGATGATGGAGAGATTAGAGTTCCATTCATCGATATAAAGGGAGAGATAATGAGAAGGTTTATGGCACAAGGCTTGTGTGACGCCTGCGAGGTTGGAGAGGTCTAGTGCAAGCTTTTGTAGCCGGGTGAGGTGCCTTCGAGCGAGTGAGAAAAAGTATTCGCCGATATGAGAAATTTTGACTTTTCAATTTTTTATATTTTTAATTAAAATTTTGATTTATTAACTTTTTTTGGCTTTTTAATTTTTTATATTTTTAATTAAATTTTTGATTTATTAACTTAAATAAATAATAAAACAATTATAACATAGGTTTCATTTATGGATTTTTTTTATGAAAAATTTAGTTAAATACTTTATTTTGTTTAAATGAGAACTCTAAATTTTGGACCTAAATCGACATAGCGTATAAATTTTTAATAATTCATATTTCAAAATTGTCACTTGAGATCCTATATATTTAATGAAATAAAATGTTTTAAGTATATCTTGGTAAAAGTAGGTTTAAAACTTTTTTAAAAAAGACTTTTTCAATATTTGATATATTTGAATATATATATTTATTACACAATTTTATAGATTTAAAATCATATATAAATAATCAAATCTCAGAATGGTTACAGGCTCCTCGGGGAGGTATACAGATGTGAGGTCAATAGTTGCTTAGTCTAATGAATTGATAAACAATAATTCATTCAAGGCGTAAAGAAGGGTTTTGAAAATACCTCGAGTTAAGAAAGAATAAAAGTGATCAAGTGTACTGGCTCAAATAGCTTCAACATAAATAAAAAATATGAATTATATATAAACTTGATTCATAAGGACTCTGAACGCATATTATGATAATCAATACTGGTAGATAAGTTATTTACTTTTAACGTAATGTTAATGATATTATTGGAAGGGTGACCAAGAAAACGATGAAATTTAGAAGAAATAAACATTAGAATTTGTAAAACAAAGCAAAAAACAGTGAAGAATGGAAGGATGTTGTTAAATAGGCTTAGGTCCTACATAGACTGTATAGTCCCGAATAATGATGATGATTTAGCAATGATCTGTTCACCTTGCTAATTAATAAAACTCTAAAAATTTTCAATGTTAATAAACTTTTATTCAACTTTTTACAGAGAGAAAAATCGAAACGTTCTCATCAATCAAAAACAAAAACTTAAAAATATTTGAAATTGAATTTTACTTTTTAAATTCAATAAATGCACAGCCAACTGGGTCACCACAGTACCCCCTCCTAGCGATGGAGTACTAGCAACAACGCGACACCACACTAAGTCGACAACACCACTCTTAATCACGAAATTCCGCTAACCTTGCTGGGAAACGCACTACTCTACCAGCTCGTGTCACTTTCGGAATCGGCAACAGGGATTCACGCCTACAATCACCAGAAGTCACTAACTGATCACCATTCAACAGCGCTGAAGGCTGACGCGTTTCTGGAACAACCTGTTCAAGATCATCACACGTTAAGTACGCCGCCTTCAACCTATCATTCGAAACAGTCACCTCTCTCCCACGGCAAACAATAACAGACGTCTTCTCATTACGACTCAGCACCTCAAATGGACCTTCGTAAGGCTGCTCAAGTGGAGCTCGAGCACGATCCACTCGAAGAAAAACGTGCTTACAATTAATAACGTCACGCGGAACATACACAGATGGATGACAATGTCTTGTTGATTCAACGGATTTAACCTTAGCTAAAGCCCTTCGCAACGCCGACACAAAATCAGTCTCGGACGACTTCTGCTTGAAATCCGAAAGCATCTGCCCTGGAACACAAAGAGGATTTCCAAACAACATCTCTGAAGGACTAGCATTTAGGTCTAATTTCGGTGTCGTTCGCAATCCCAACAACACAAGCGGAAGAGACTGCGTCCAATTACTTGAGGAATGACATCGAATGGCTGCCTTCAATGTTCTATGGAAACGTTCAACCATACCATTTGCTTGAGGATGATAAGCCGTGGTATGAAAGTGTTTCACTCCAAGCAATCTAGTCAGTTCCCGAAATACAGCAGACTCAAACTGCCGACCCAAATCAGTGGTAATAGCCTGCGGAGAACCAAAACTTGCCACCCAACCGTCGATAAAAGCCGCTGCAACTTCTTCTGCCGTAATGCCCGACAGAGGCACAGCAACAGGCCACCGAGAAAAACGATCGACGCAAGTCAAACAATAACGCTTCCCCTGAGACAAAGGCAATGGACCCACAATGTCAACATGAACATGCTGGAACCGACTATCAATATCAGCAAACGAACCAATTGGTGTTTTAGTATGCCGCTGAATCTTGGACTTCTGACACGCAATGCAACTACGCACAAACACAGCTACATCCTTAACCAAACCAAGCCAAACATACCTAGCCTGCACCAATTTCCGCGTTGCTCGAATACCAGGATGAGCCAAACCGTGGAGTTTTGAGAGTACCAGCTGCCGACAGTTTGCGGGAACAAAAGGACGAACACGACTGCCTGACACATCACAGTACAGTTCAATACTCGAATCCGGCAATCTCAACTTCTTCAACCCAACCCCATCTTCAGACTGGCTCTTCAGCTGAGCGAGCAACTCTGCATCAGTCTTCTGCCCCTCAGCAATTAACTCAATAACATTTGCCTCCAACTGAACCGTAGCAACCCGAGACAAAGAGTCAGCCACCGTATTATCTGCACCAGCCAGATGACGAATATCAGTGCAATACTGACTAATAAACTCCAGCTGTCTTGCACGACGAGGAGATGCCTTCTCACTTATTTGCCTGAACGCAAACGTTAATGGTTTGTGATCCGTAAAAATGACGAAATCACGTCCCTCTAATGCATACTTAAAATGCTGGACAGCTTGATAGATAGCAGTCAACTCACGATCATAAGCACTATACTTAGTCTGCGCTGGACTCAAACCTTTTGAATAAAATGCCAATGGCTGAGTCACACCTTTCACTACTTGTTGGAGAACAGCACCCACCGCAACGTCTGAAGCATCAGTCGTGAGCGTCAATTGTGCATCCAGAGCCATGAAGTTAAGCAACGTAGCTTGGGCAAGATCATTCTTGCAAGCCTCAAAAACCTCTACATCTTCTGGAGTCCAAGAAATCACCGACTTATCATTCTTGCGGTTACCTGGTGTAAGATGAAACAACCGCTGCTGATTCTGCACAGCGTTACGCAGAAACGGCCGATAAAAGTTCACCATGCCTAAGAATTGTCTAAGCTGTTTAACCGTTGCTGGCAGAGGAAAATCACGAACAGCTTGAACTTTACTCTCCGGAGGACGTAAACCCTTTGCACTAATAACGTGCCCAAGGAACTCGATCTCGGAACAGCCGAACTTACACTTGGCAAAATTCACGGTCAAACCAGTTTCTCTAAGTCGATCTAAAACCAGTCGCAAATGCATTCTGTGTTCTGCTTCATCTTTTGACGCAATTAAAATATCGTCGATGTACGCAAAAACGAAATTAAGATCACCTAGAGTCTCATTCATAAAACGCTGAAACGTCTGGGCAGCATTACGGAGACCGAAAGTCATAAAGCGAAACTCGAACAGGCCAAACGGAGTTGTAATAGCTGTCTTCGGAATGTCTGCCAGTGCAAGCGGTATCTGATGATACGCTTTCTGCAAATCTATCTTCGAAAACATAGTTTTACCATGAAGAATACTCGTCACATCATGAATGAACGGAATCGGATACCGATCAGGTTTAGTTTGCGCATTGAGCATGCGATAATCGCCACACGGTCTCCAACTTCCATCGCCTTTGCGAACCATGTGAAGTGGACTTGCCCAACAGCTTTTCGAAGGTTGACAAATCCCTGTCTGGACTAAAAATTGGAATTCCTTCTTGGCTTCTTCAAGTTTGGCTCCAACTAAACGTCGGGGACGAGCAAATGACGGCGCACCAAATGTCTCGATGCAATGTTCAACCTTAGTAACTAAACCCATCCGATTTGCACTCATAATGCCTAAATCACGGTATTCATTAACCAGCTCAGCATAAGCTGAAACTGAACCACACACACGCACAGTATCTTCTTGAGACACAGCAGCCTTACCCTTCATCAT
>NW_024034119.1:0-6378 GCF_002237135.1 Teleopsis dalmanni | reverse complement strand
AAGTTAGTCGCATTGTCACTATAAATTGTTTGGCATCTTCCTCTTCTGCTGATAAAACGTTGAATAGCGGCTATGAATGCCTCTGTTGTCAGGTCACTCACCACTTCTAGGTGAACAGCCTTAGTCGCGAAACAGCAAAATACGGCTAAATATGCCTTTGTTGGCCTTTTTCCTCTAATTTTATAATGAATCCATATCGGACCACAGTAATCAACTCCTGTGGTAAAAAATGGTTTAGTCAGAGTAACTCGATCAGTCGGTAAGTTGCCCATGAGTTGGTCCATCAGTTTTGGTTTTGCCTTTGAACAGATGACACAGCTGTGAACAATGTTTCGCGCCATAATCTTTCCTTTAATCGGCCAGAAGTTTTGTCTCATTATGCTTAGCAATAATTGTGGAGCACAATGGGAATTTTCTTCATGTTTCATTTTGAACATCAATTTCACTGTTGAGTGATTGTAAGGAATTACCATTGGGTGTTTAGCATCATATGGCAATGTTGATGCTTCAAGCCTTCCTCCAACACGAAGTACACCTTGTTCGTCAATGAACGGTGCTAAAGTATTTAGTTGACTCGAACTGTTGATTGCTTTACATTGTTTTAAGTCAGAGATTTCCTTTGCAAATTCTGAGTCCTGAATAGTTTTAATTATGAAGTCTAATGCATCTCGTAATTCCTTTGGAGAAAGTGTTCTTGTTGGTGATTGTGTGCGATGAAATACACGGCGAACATAAGCAATTGTTCTTTGGAGGTATCTGAATGAGTTTCGATGATCAATTTGATTTATCATGTGATCAGAACCAGTCGTTTGAATGATAATGTTAACTGTATGTCCTTGTCGTCTTTCGATATCAGTTGAGATGTTAAATGCCTTTAGGTTTGGCTGTTGCCAAAATTCGTTGCGTCCATGAAGGAAGAGTGGACCAAAAAACCATATATGTGAATAATTGAACATTTTAACTTTTATTCCTCTGGAAATGATGTCAGCAGGATTATCCTTTGACGCCACATGATGCCATTGATCAGCATGTGACATCTCTTGAATTTTGCTAATACGATTTGCTACGAATGTGTGCAATGAGGCAGATGAAGATATTATCCATGACAAAACAATTTTGGAATCGGACCAAAAGTAGGTTGGCACGTTTTGATACTTTAAATCTTGTTTAACTCTTTCTGCTAATTCGACTCCCAGCAATGCTGCGCAGAGTTCTAGTCGTGGTAGTGTCTGTTTCTTTAATGGTGCTATTCTAGATTTGGCGCACAATAGTCTCGATGTTATTGTCTTATCATTATATATTGCTCGCACGTACATAGCTGCTCCATATGCCTTCTCTGATGCATCCGTAAACACGTGTAATTGAATCGAACAGGGAACCGTCGAATTAAAAATATGTCAGGGTACTTTCACAGTATTTAATGTTTGTAAGTCATTTCTAAAACGCTTCCATTCTAGCTGAGCCTGAGGTAACAGTTTCGCATCCCAGGAATAGTTTTGTTGCCACAATTCCTGTATGAATATTTTAGCTGTTACAGTAATGGGGCCAAAAATTCCCAAAGGATCAAAAATTCGAGCTAAGTCCGATGCCACAATCCGCTTCGTGATAGGTTGCTCTGATGACATCTCTGCCTTACCGCAAAATTCGTCTGATTTCGGGAGCCAAATAATGCCTAATGTTTTTGTTGGCTTTATGGCTGAGTCATCTAAATCAAGGTTGATTTCTTGGTCTTCTATCGGAATGTTTTGTAGGAGTCGTGTATTATTTGAGCACCATTTTCTCAGCTTAAATCCTGATTTACTGAGCAGTTCCGTAAGTTGTTGTTGAGTGTCTAAGGCGGTAATGATGCTGTTAGTTCCGCTTAAACAGTCATCTACATAAAAATCATTAAGTAATGCAGGTGCTCCAAGCGGATAGTTGGTCATATTATGTTTCGCAAGGTGTTGAAGACATTTTGTTGCAAGATAAGGGGCTGACTTCGTTCCATATGTAACCGTATGTATACTATCATCAGCACTTTTTCTCCAGATTATCGCTGCTGTGCTGTATCTTCATCATGTACTTGAATTTGCCGGTACATTTTCTCAATATCAGCCGTAAATACAAACCGGTGTATTCTAAAACGCAACAGTATTGAAAAAAGATCACTTTGCACTGTTGGACCTTTGTGCAAAATATCGTTTAGTGCTAAACCGCTTGATGTTTTTGCTGATGCATCAAAGACAACTCTCAATTTGGTTGTAGTGCTGTCAGGTTTCAAGACACAATGATGAGGAATGAAATATTGTGCTTCTTTGACATCTTTCGGGCAAACTTTTTCCATGTGACCTAATGACTCGTAGTCATCCATGAACTTTATGTACTCCTTGTATAAATTTGGGTCCCTTTGTAACTTCCTTTCCAGAGAACAAAATCGATTGAATGCTATCTCACGCGATCTACCAAGTGTTGTGGGATCATCGCGGAAAGGTAAGCGTACAATGAAACGACCATCGTGACCTGTCTTTACATGATTTGTAAAGTGATTTTCACACCATTTCTCAGATAAAGTCAAAACCCTTTCTGCAGTCTCAAGGTTATCTAACTTCCAAAATCGTTCTATCATTTCTGACATTTCACCAACTTCTCCTGTAATAATAGCGCATGTTGGTTTATTATCTGTTGTAGTTTTAGTCTTACCAACCACCAACCAACCTAGAACCGAATTTTGTAACAGTGGCGAATTTTTTCCTATTATCAATTGTTCTGGTTGAAGTAGAGTATGATAGAATTCAGCACCAATTAGCATGTCAATTCTTCCAGATCTGTTAAAGCTGGGGTCTGCTAATTCTACATTCTGTGGGATCTGCCAATCCGAGATATCTAGGTCTCGTGACGGTTGTGCTGATATTATTTGTGGCAGTACAAATGCCTCTAGTCTCGTCCTGAAGCTTCCATTAGTAGCCTGCAGTTCAACATTTACGCGAGATTTTGAGTTCCCGAATTGACGGCCAATACCTTCGATCGATAGATTTGAATTTGTGGTAATTAAAGATAACTTGTTGATTACTCTTTGGGTTACTAGGTTCACTTGAGACCCTGAGTCGAGTATGGCACGAACATCACACGTTCGTCCATTGTTTGCAATAATGCGCACCTTTGCAGTGGCTAGCAGAACGTAATTACGAGTACACTTTGCATTAGTTGTTGCTGTTATGGATGGCGATTCATTAGCGTTGATCAATGTTGTGGTTGACTTTGTGTTTGTTGCTGGTGCCCTTGAAGGTTTAGGTGACTGTTGCTCTAAATGAAGCAAAGTGTTATGCTTCTTGGCACATTTTTTACATGATCCAGCTTCACAAACCTTTGCTTTATGATCGGATTTGAAACAATTCACACATAGTTTTTGTCGTTGAATCCAATTTAATCGTTCAGGAGGAGTCATTTCAATGAATTTTTTGCAATAGTAGATCGGATGTTTATCTGTATTACAAACTTTACATAGATCTGAACAAACCATAGTTACGGCTATCCTTTTGTTGGGTTTATATACTGCATTGTCTCGTAGACCTATAGCCTCAAGTGACTGAAATTTCAATTCTAAAAATTCTAAGAATTGTTTTATTGTGGGCATCTCCCTTGGGTTAGTAAGAGTTTGTTCAAAACTGCAATGTGTATTTTTATCCAACTTTTTTAGTAGTATGTGTACTAAAATTGGATCCAAAGTTGATGTTTCAATATTTAAATTATGAAGTTCACATAGACTTTCCTTTGTTGTGTCATTCATATTTTTGATGGCTTGGACTGTTGGATGGTCATATAAAGAGTTTTGAGCTGTCAAAAGTTGCAAAACTGCTGATACTAGAACTCTTTTATTCTCATATCTACTTTGTAGTAATTGCCATGCCGTCTCATAATTTGCATCTGATATTTGATATTCGCCTTGAATATTGGTTTTCAAATACCAGAGTTTCTGTGAGTCTGATATTCTTTGATTGTGTATCAGTTGTGCAAACAGATCACTGAATTGTCGCCAACTCAAATAATCTCCACTGAACTTTGGAAGAGATATTGTTGGCAAAGTAGCCGATGGTTGATAAGTTGACCTAATTGATGTCTCAATCTTGGTCGACTTACTAGTCCATTCCACCATTGTATCTTGCACCAACTGTTCCAGTGCTAGATAATGATTGCAATCAGGAGGGTTGTCTTGCCGTTCCTGAATAGTAAAATTTAAACCTTCAGCCTGATCCCATAGCTTGGTAAGCGTAGCTAATTTTACTGCAAAATATTGTGGTACCTGTTGCTGGTTATCTTGTCTCACATTGTGGATGAGACGATTGATTGATTTACACACTGCATTTCGTCTGTTGTTAATGCCTGAATAATTTCATTCTCTTGACCACCAGTAGGTAATACTATTTCAGGAGCTTCAACATCATTATTTATTTGAAGGTCCAACCCCTTTATTGTTGATGGTTGAGCCTTAATGGGTAATGCTTCCAGCTCTTGAGTTATTGTGGTGATATATTTGTTACCCAAATTTATGATTACCATGCCGTAATCTTGTGTGAAATATTCCGATGTTCTTGCTAGTACATCGGCTTGTTGTAGTCGCTCATCATTAGCCTTGAAGTCGGCTAATAACTGTTCTAAAGTTGTTTTACGATCTTCGAGATATTGACGTGTTTTCCTGCTGGGTGAGTCCTTCTTGAAGTTGCGAATGATTCTGTCAATCTCTGAACCAATTGAATCCTGCTGGTCAGTTAAAGTGGATATTGATTTTGGATCCATGGTTATTGTATTTCCGTTGAAAAAAGTTGTTTTCAATGAAGGTTTTTGTAAACGCTGCTGGCTCACACTGAGTTGCTCTTGCCAATCACGTCGGGGTCACCAATGTAATACCACGTAATCTGAGGTGGTATCAAATAATGTATTTTCTTACTTCGTTACACTGACTATTAGGCACATAAACCAATAATCAGGTATTTATGACGAAAGGCTTGCAGGCACATAAACCGCTAGCCAAGTAAGTAAATAATTTTTATTTACTTGCTATAGTGGTTAAAAGGCTCATCTACCAATAACCAAATTTTGTTTTTGAAGGAAAGACGATTGTTTTCGCTCTCGAGTTTTATTATCAATATTGTTACCTTATATAGTATAGAATTACTTACTAAGCATAATAATATTTACAATTATTGATAACTAAAATAATAATTTAAATTTCACATATTGCTGCATAAGCATAAATACAATATGTGAAGCTATTGAACTTATAAACGTAAACAATGTATTTAATATTTACAATATTTATTTGCTGCATAAGTGTAACTACAAACGAGCTAAAATATGTTAGGTTTGTTAAACTTAACAAGCATTGTTTCGGTTTATTAAAAGAGAGATTCAGCAGTTTAAAAGAACTAAAATTGCAAATTAAAAGCAATAACAGCATTCACGAAGCAACGCGTTGGATATATGCTTGCGCTATTTTACATAATAGGCCTTTTCGGTGGCTCGCAAGTACGGCAAAAAAATACATGTTGGCCTATGTTGGCCACGCGAGTCATTGGCATCACTGTTTGCAATCTGTCAAATGTTTTGTTTTGACAAACAGCAAATCTTGTATATGTGCATATAAATCAAATATATTTTTATAAAAATATTATAAAAATAAAATGAACACGGAATTAAAAGGAATGGTAAGAATATTGGAAATTTAAAAATAAAACACTAAGATAAGTAAATTTTTGTAGGTACTGTCGATATTGGGAGAAGAAAGCAACGTTTTGCAGTGGCCGACGGATGCAAGTTGTTTCACGGAATTTTTAAATGTTATGAATGCCGCAACAACCTCCTCTGAAGATTCTCTTCCTTTCGTGTCAAGTAGCACTCTAGAAAACATTTCGTTTCCTTTGTGGTCCATAGTTTGGGTGTATTTCTATAAAAAAATTTTTAGAAAAACTTCAAAAATAATGTTTGTTTATTAATTTTACATATGTAAACTACAAATTAAATGAAATAAAATAAATATTACTTGGTAATAACTAACATAATAAAAAATTCAATGTGCTTAATACTTACGATTTCTCCATTCTTATTATTTCTTCGTTACTTTTCAAGATTTTTCAAATTTTTGAATTCTGTTTGAATTTTTATTTCCTCAATTTTTGACATTTGATTGCACTATTCGTTGGAATTTTCAATGAAGGTTCACAATAGTTCGCTTATTGCGTTGGTAACATTTTTTTTTTACTGACCGATGTGGTTGGCCAGCATAACTATGCTGGCCGAGGTAGAGAAAATATTGTTGTTGTTTTGCATACATTGCGGCCAGTACAGGCCTGCATAGGCCAACAACTTGCTGTTTTTTGCCGTACTTGCGAGCCACCGAATACG
>NW_024034118.1:0-6383 GCF_002237135.1 Teleopsis dalmanni | reverse complement strand
TTAACATTAGGCCTTTTCGGTGGCTCGCAAGTACGGCAAAAAATGCATGTTGGCCTATGTTGGCCACGCGAGTCATTGGCATCACTGTTGCAATCTGTCAAATGTTTTGTTTTGACAAACAGCAAATCTTGTATATGTGCATATAAATCAAATATATTTTTATAAAAATATTATAAAATTAAAATGAACACGAAATTAAAAGGAATGGTAAGAATATTGGAAATTTAAAAATAAAACACTAAGATAAGTAAATTTTTGTAGGTACTGTCGATGTTAGGAGAAGAAAGCAACGTTCTGCAGCGGCAATTTTTTAGAAAAACTTCAAAAATTATGTTTGTTTATTAATTTTACGTATGTAAACTACAAATTAAATGAAATAAAATAAATGTTACTTGGTAATAACTAACATAATAAAAAATTCAATGTGCTTAATACTTACGATTTCTCCATTCTTATTATTTCTTCGTTACTTTTCAAGATTTTTCAAATTTTTGAATTCTGTTTGAATTTTTATTTCCTCAATTTTTGACATTTGATTGCACTATTCGTTGGAATTTTCAATGAAGGTTCACAATAGTTCGCTTATTGCGTTGGTAACATTTTTTTTTTTACTGGCCGATGTGGTTGGCCAGCATAACTATGCTGGCCGATGTAGAGAAAATAGTGTTGTTGTTTTGCGTACATTGCGGCCAGTATAGGCCTGCATAGGCCAACAACTTGCTGTTTTTTGCCGTACTTGCGAGCCACCGAATACGCCTAATAAACTTATTGTTTTTTGCCTCATTACAGCACGACCAATCACACCTATTGTTTATTTTTGTAACATGTTTTTTTCTTTAACTCTCAATTACTTGCATTAAAGCGCATCGAAATAAGTAATCTGGTCAGATTATTGTGACTATTATTTATTATTTAGTTATTAATTAGTTTCTACACAATAGATTATGTACTGTCATTTGGATAACTTTTATAGTTTTGTTGGCATTGACTACTATTCCTCATGTATTGAATTAGTTCATACTAGTGTTATTCATAACATATTACTTGTATATTTTAAAAACCGCAGTTAAGCGATTAACCGGATAGAAGTTTCCGGAGTTGAAAATAGAATCGGATTTTTGTAAATCCAGAGTCTTCGAATATCCGGATTTGCGATTATTATTCGCGAGCAAAAGTTAAAGGGAATGATAGAATTTTTGTTTGTGGGATGTGTATGAGATACTTCATAAAACCGAATACTAGTTCACTAGTTCATATCCTTATTAATAAAAATTTGCAGTTTACTTGTGGCATAATTGATATAATTATTCATTATTTGTATAAGAGATATGTAGTTGGACACAGCTCTTTTCTTTCTAGGAGGCCTGATTCAGCAGATTGAATAATATGAATGAATTAATGTATTTATCAAATATATTTTAATTAATACGATAGCAATAGTTTAAGACTAAATAATAGTGATGTTAAAGATAAGATAGTTCAATAATGGATGTAGTGTCAAATATAGAGTTCATGGGTTTGTGAGTATTATATTAAGTTCGAATTTTTCAATAGTCGGTAAAGTATATTCGTTCCAGAAAGTTTTCTAATCACCTATTGGAAGATACATTGTTAAATGCAGGATTGTCTTAAAATGAATTAATACTTGTAGTTTATCTAGTCACGGGAAACAAATATAGAAGAACTCGATCTAAAATAGGTCAATATCTCGTAACATCTTTATATTTGATTAATGGTTTTTGACATAGTCATATAGACTTGATATACAATAAAATCGTTTTAATTTAAGTAATACGTTTAATGTAAAGTCGATTAAACCAATTACTTAAAAAAAAGTGAATGAATAAATTTTTTTTCAAAGTATTTTTTATTTATATTTATGTGACTGCATCTATATTGTACAACAGTGGTTACCACTATTGACAAGATGTGTTCGCATAAAATTAATTCCAGATTTGCACCACTTCCTTCCGACAACGCATTGACGCTCTCATTACCGGCTGTGACGTACTACACGCTACAATGTACACCCGCATTGTATGTTTCTGTATAAAAATATATATAAATATTTTCATTCAAATATTTTATACAAAGATGTTAATAATTATTGTGCAAAATCCATTTTTGCATAATCTTTTGTTTTTCGTTTATATTAAAAATATTTTTAACATTAACCATATAGGCAATAGTCTCACAGAACTATCTTTACTATCAATTATACTGAACTACACATCTATTTAATCTATTTATGCAATATAACGGTTTTTTTTCTCGATTTCTTAGAAGTTCCAAGTCTTAGCATCTAATAATTTTAAATAATGTTATTGGAAAAAATTAGAGAAATGAAAGAATCACTTAATAATATGAGACTTATTATCTATATCTATTAATAATATGAGACTTATTATCTATATCTATTAATAATATGAGACTTATTATCTATATCTATTTTTACTTAATAATAATTCGAACAGCGTTTATGATTATAACATAATAACAAAAGTGAACAGATCTCGAAGGCCTTTGCGTATTGAGATAATGTACTTCCAGTAATGGCTATTGACTTCTCATTCGGTTAAAATACTGACTTCTCGAACTGAAAATTTTTATACTTCATTTTTGTTTTATTTGTTACTGGTTTTTAAACATTAACTATCGAGTATAGGATAGTCTTTAATATTTAACAAATACATGTCCAATTATAGCATAGTCTACACTGCAGTATCTACATTGCTTCACATCAAAGTTGTTGTGTATATTCTATATATTTTGTTCGGGTTCCGCACGAATTCCTTAACTTTATACTCATATATAGAAAATAAATTTTTATTAACAATTTATGAAACAATTTAGCAATAAGTCACTTGCATCAGATTTTCTCTTGAAAGAAAAGACAATTCTGCAGAATTGTCTTCTCTTACCAGATGACTGTTGAAAGTTACCCTTAAATGATCATCCGTGTTTCTTCCAAAACCCAAACATTTTCTTACTAAGAAAATACGTACTAATAAACTATTTAACATATACCATACTTCCAATAATTTTTTAAAATGAATGAAATGGTTGAAAAATGAACTATTGGGGTTAGTAAGGCAAGGCTTTTAGAACTTGTACAACTCTAACAATTGTAATATGAATATGTGTAATCACTTTATTTTATGTTAATTTAACTATTTATATACATTCATATAATCTAAAAATTAGTTTTGAATTATAGCATAATTGTGCTTAAGTAGCACTTTCAATACTAAATATCAAATTTACCAAAATTATATTCTTTTACCTCAAATGAATAGTTATTAAATGTTTACATGTAGCAGTAGCCTCTTTTATTTAAATTAATATATACATATGTGACAATCTTTTGATATATAATTATCTTTAGCGATAAGAATTCCTGCAGTGACTTACAGAGGTTAGTGCCTTAACTGCCTTATCGCCAATCCAAAGAAGAGTACACTCTGTTTTGTCGACGACCCTTTTTGGTCGAAAATCATTTTTCATATTCCAATCACTTTAAAAAATGAAAAGGGAATAAAATTGCTGAAACCCAGTTTTTTAAAAATAAACTAAATTGTGTTGTTCAAGTTAATATGTGTTTTATTGATTGTAATTTAATAATAATTACAATTATTATTGCCAAAAATTAGTCCATAGTTATAATAAATACAATAGTCTTATAATAATTATTAGAATAGCAAAAACTTTTTTCAATTCTTCAGATTTATTCTGAATAGATCTTATTATCAAAGCCTCTGCACATTTTTTGTTAGACACAACTGAAACGATCATTTTTAATTAGTATTTTGCAAATTATCAGAAGAATAATAATAAAGGATCTTTTTTCTTTAAACGGATTGAGACTGTTTATTAAACCCAATATTTTGTTCAATGAAACTTTACTCTTTAAAGTGTTAGGCTTGACCCAACCAACGGGTCATTGGGATTAATACACCATGGAAATTTTCTGTTGCGTCACTTAATGTTCAGGTTTCATAACCATACTTGCCTGTTGTCAATTTGTGGACCAAAGTATCTATATTTATATAAATAAGCTGCTAATTTTAATAAACTTTGAAAATAAAAAAAAATTTCAAAATACAACAACAATTTTAGAGCAAACATTTTTGTCTATATATTTATATATAGACTATATATATAGCTATATATTTATTTTCCTCCCTCTATTACCTTTACTACCATTCCATATACAAAAGTTGTTCTTTCTGTTGTGCGAATTAAGAATAATGTGGTAATCTCAACCGGTGTTGAGATTGAAGATAATATTTAGTAGACTATAAAGTAGAGTTCTAAGAGGTCCTTTTATTTTAATATGTAGATAACTGTTTCATTGTCTGATAAAATACTTTAAATTATATGGACTAGTTTTCAAATACCGAAGTTGTCCTGTCAATTCAGTAGAAAATAAACTAGAATTCTTATTATTAGAAAAATCACAGTCGTAGTAGTGAAACTCTTATATGCTAAATAGATTCAGATAAGCAAATACTCCGTTTTATCAAAACGATGGAAAAAGGGCATTGAAACTAGTTTTTAATCTCCGGAAGAATTGTATGACAATCAGTGAACGAAAATAAACAGTAAAGTATCGTAGTGTACTGCTCATGTCCGAAACACATCAAAAAATTTTTGAAGTTTGTGTCCGCGAACACAAACTTTATTTTTAGAGTTTGTGTACTTTTCACGAAGGTAGTGCTCATTATAACGATCTTTTCACGAAGGTAGTGCTCATTTTAGTTATCTTTTGCCGAAGGTAGTGTACTTTTTAATGATCATTTTCCTAAGGTAGTGGTTTTTTTAGCGTTTGTCGAACAAAACGATTTGGAAACATTTGTAATGTGCAGTGTTGTTGCTTCGTTTGCATAAGAAGAAGAAAAAATTTTATTTGCATTTGTATTGCATGTATTTTGTATGTGTTTTTAAATATATTGTGTACGCATTTATTGATGCATATTTAATATTAGGGGATGAATTACATATATTTAATATTTTATTGCGATTGAATGATTCGTATTATATTTATAATGCCAATAAAAGACAAAAAAATTAAATTTTAAAATTGTTTATATAATGCAGTAAAAAATTAAAAAAATATTTTAAGAATTTCTGAATATCATATATAATATTTAAATTATTGCGTAGAAATATAAAGATGTTATTGTAACAATACGTTTATTGTAGTATACACATATATACTTAATTAACAACTTAACAATTTTAAAATTTTGTTTTTTTTGTCTTTTATTGGCATTATAAATGTAATACGAATCATCCAACCACAATAAAATATTAAATCTATCTAATTCATTCCCTAATATTAAATATGCATCAATAAATGCATACGCAATATCTTTATTTAAAAACACAAACAAAATACATGCAATACAAATGCAAACAAAATTTTTTCTTCTTCTTATGCAAGCGAACCAACAACAATGCACATTAAAAACGTTTTCAAATCGTTTAGTTTGGCAAACGATAAAAAAACCACTACCTTAGGAAAATGATCACTAAAAAGACCACTACCTTCGGCAAAAGATAACTAAAATGAGCACTACCTTCGTGAAAAGATCGTTATAATGAGCACTACCTTCGTGAAAAGTACACAAACTCTAAAAATTGTTGAATTGTTTCGGACTTTTTTTAATGTACTGTTCGTTTAGTGTTTTGTAACAAAGATGACAAACAGTACACTATGTTTTGTACTTTAGTGTTTGTTTTCGTTCACTGATGACAAAGGAAAACAACACTTAATATAAGATGGCGGTATTTTAATCTTACACTAAACATCAAAATTGGGTAATTCTAGATAATTAACATTAAAAAAAATTCACAAATGGTATATCAACTATATAATTTAATATTAATAACTATTAATAAATATTTCTTCGTTGTTTTACGTTGATTATGTTGTTTCTTAGTATTCTTATAGTGCTTGCTCCTGGTATTATCCTCGTATTGTATTAAAACAATTAAACCTAAAAATAAATAATTAAATAAAATTTCATTTTAATTCAATTATATATACTAATCATATATCCATTTTTTACTCCAAAATAATAATCATTTTTTGTAAATATTAATTTTTATTAATTTTATTAATTATTGATTTTAAACATTCAAATTCTTAGGCAGCACATACGGAGGTGAGTGCATTATGGAAGCGTTACAGTGCAGGCTACAAGCACTAACATGACAGTTTTATGAAAGTAACTACTGCTCATAATGAAGAAAAGTTGATATTAAGTGATAACATGAAATGATTGTTCACTGTAATATTGACGGTATAACCAATAGTGTTTCTAAATACCACACATAAGTTAAGATATTGGTAAGTGTCTTAAAGTTTTTGATAAAATATA